>NC_089259.1:20008385-20308385 GCF_963930625.1 Muntiacus reevesi | reverse complement strand
ACAGGAGAATAGAGACAAACTTCAAATCTCCCATTGACCACAGTGACCAAAATACATGAGAGAAAAAGAAAGATTTAAGTGCTGTGGGCTGGAGACAATCTAGCATGATGGTTGCTAAGGCAACCATCTGTCATCGTTTCTGTCACTTAGCCTGTTCTGGTTCATGGCGACTAAACTAGGAACTGTTCTTCCAGATCTGATAATGAACATATATGTTGAGTCCCTGAGCTGATGGCAGCACTTCTTTGGCAGTTCAAGTTGTATTTAATGTTTGTTGACTGAAAAATTGAAAGTATGTACCTGGTGACTGTAGATGTAAGATGAGAAATGACAGGAGGAACCTGCAGGAGAAAATGTGTTCATCTGATACTGCTGATAGGTTTGTATTTTAAAGGTAACAGAACCAATGATAAGTATGTTTTACAGCTTTTAATGATTGAAATAGAAAAAATAAATGTAAAAAGAAATCACCTTTACAGTTATTTTATTTAAAAAACATATAAAATGTTTGCAATGCTTACTTTGGATCATTAATTTGGTAAGTGTAAAAGATTTGCAAGTTTGGTAATGTTTTCCATTTACTATGAGACAAATTATTGTTCATTCTCTCTCTCAAGCCATATTTTATGACCATTTTAAAAAATGGTTTTGATCTTAGATCTAACTGAAAGCATCATCAAAGAGTATGCATGTGGCCCTATGAGTTAATAATTGAATACTTCTGGCATTTAAAGCAATTTAGCCAGGACTACCCTAGTGGTCTGGTGGTTAAGACTTCACTTTCCAAAGCAGGGAGTTCATGTTTGATCCCTAGTCAGGGGAATGCCTCATGGTCAAAAAACCAAAATATAAAACAGAAGCAATATTGGAACAAATTCAATAAAGACTTTAAAAAATGGCCTGCATCAGAATATCTTTTTAAAAAATGGCAAAGTAATCGTTAGAAAAGTATCCATTGGAGATAGGCCCAGTTGTGGGAAAAGACACATGTGTACACAAACGTGCGCGTGCGCATGCACAGACACAGACACACACACACACACACACACACACACACACGCACACACACACCCCAGAGAGAGAGAGAGAGAAAGAGAGAGAAAACTGTGTACACCAGCAAATCTCTTACTGGCAAACTCTGCAACAATGATGCAATCCAACAGATTTATTAGAAAGATTCAACAAGTAGTGACTAAAACCCACCATGGGCCAGGCCCTGGGCCAGGCAAGGCGCAAGTCACAACTTCCGGGCTTCAGTTGCAGATCACTGAGTAGAAACCTGAGAATTTAGCAGGTGGCTCTTGCCACCTCCCGGCCCCACCTCCCAGCATTCCATGCTTTATACTCCGGCAGAGCCAAACTGCTCCGGTTCCCCAGACGTGTTGTTCTGCTTCGAAGCTTTGCACCTTCAGACGTGGCCTTCCTCCATACCACGTCCCCCAACTCACCCCCAGAATGCTCAGCCCATCTAGAGCCGGCATGTGTCATGTTTTCTGGCTACTTGAAATCATTTGAAAACCCTGCCTACATTCAAAGCATTTTCTAATAAGTGGGTCTTTCCTCTCTAAGACAGAAGCCAGAAAACCCCTACGTTCCCAACCCCCTTTTACAGATCAGGGTCCAGACACGTGACCCAGGCTCCAACCATCAGCTGCACCCAAAGGAGAAACCCACTTGGAAATGAGAAAGGGGAGGCCGCTTATCAGGCAAAGCTGGGAAAGAGGATGCTCGCTTTGGAAAAGCAGTAAAAAGAAGGCTGAGGCCCCGACGCAGATGGATCACGGGGACAAACTCTACCATCAGATGGGACAGTGGAACCAACTATAACGTCTAGAGCTCTTAAGGAACTGCAGCATGGTTTCCACGGCTGACCTGCTCTGCAGTGGGTTTGAGGACTTGTTCCAAGGCCTCAGGGAGTATCATCTCCCAATGCAGCGGTCAGGAGAGTCACCCAGAATCTTTTTAACTGGCTGCTATTTTGCTCTGTCAGCTAGAGTTAGTTTCTGCTGACTGTAAGAGCCCTGAGTGCGACATCAGCAGACTTTCATCTTCTTAAAAAAGACCACTTTGCCTTTCAAAACATACCCCGATATGGGGGGTCTCCTAGAGGCCTCCCCCGAGATTCTCTTTTTCATCTTCTATTCATGCCCTTCTCTAAGATGCCACATCACTCACACCCCTTTGCCTCATACCTTCCCTGAATTATAATTATTTGGTTTTTCTTCTGCTTGGACTGAGGGCTCTTTGAAGCTTGCCATTGTCTCTTTCTTTCTTTTTTAAATATTTGGAAAACCCAAACAAACTCTTTTGACTGACCCAATATTTATTAGCTGGTCCTTTTCAGAAGAAGTTTACTGAAACCTGTTTTATATCAGTCACGGTAACTTCATTCTCTTCCCAATGTTTAAGTTTGGGGTAGCATGAGGCCCAGTTCCAGACCAATGAAATATAAGGAGAAGTTTGACAGAGGGATTCCAGGGAAAATTTTTTTTCTCTGATAAAAAGTTGGTATGGGAGAATGCTTCCTGCCTTTGGATGTTGTGTGTGAAAATGTGATAGGCAGGGCTGTGGCAGCCATTTTGTGATCATGAGGAAAAGAAAAGACAAATATAGAAGTGGACCCAGATGCTTGAGCTGTTAAATTAACCAACCCTAGAACTTCCTATCTCTAGAAATATTTTTATTTTCAAAGTAAATGTACTGACAGCTGGACATTCTATTACTTGTAGCCAAATATGTACTAAAACATATATGAGAATATGATTTTTTAAATTATGGCATAGTATCTCCTCTTATTGATAACCCATTAAAGTTTAACCATTTAGGGGCATTTCTCCTCATTCTTTGCTATAATAAATTATCTTTCATTTTTAACATATATTTTACCAATTCAAACCTAAGGCTCTTAAAACATGTATCTTAGCTGATTTTCTTCTTTTTGCTTATACCATTAAAAAACTGCCAAGGAAAAGATAAATTAAAAAACTGTCCCCCTTTAAAACATTGCCCTAACAATGCTTTCACAGGACACAAATTACCCTCCTTTACCACACTTACAGAAATCCAAACATATTTATTTCAAATACAAATTCTATCGGATTCAAAAAAAATTTCACGGTTTTCAATAAAAGTTACATCAGCAGCCAAAAATATTCAATGGGAGTTAAAATTGTGTGATCAAAGCATTTTCTTCTTTCTCATTAACAAAAGGTACCCTTGAATGAGAGATAATTTATATTTCTGAATTATTTGCAGCTTCAATTAACACTTTGTTAAAACACATGCACATGGTATCAGGGCCCAAAGACTTCAAGTGGTGAAATTATTTCTTCTTTTAGTATCATTAACCAGCACATTGTGAAATTCTGTTGAAACAGCAGAAGCTCCCTTTTCCATGTAGCCACTCTGTCTGTCGCCTCACCTCTGACCTGCGTCATACCTGCCCTCTCACCCCAGAGCCAGCTGCACTGATGTCCCTGGATTATGCAATCCCAAGTGCTGCACACAGATGCCTGGAGCAAAGAGGTCAGTGCATTGACTTCTTTGCTGTTTTGAACCTGGATTTGAAATACCATGGGGTTGACTAACCTCTACAGAGAGCAGTGATGCATGACTCCAAAACTCTCTTCTCAAGAGGCCAACAGGTCCCTGGGGAATAGCCCTTAGGACGAACACTTTTATGATTTACTGGCAGTCAGGTGATTTTTCAATCTGTTCTCTGAGCTCCTGTGAGACGTTAAACCTTTTTACATCTACATATGTCTCTATTCCTAAAGCAAAGATAGCATATAGGGCCACCACTATAAGAGGTGATTTTTAATAAAATTTTATGAAGGGAGATATTATGGAGCTCTTTCCAGGAGAAAGGGTTTCTGCAACCCTCTTGCTTTTCAGAGGAGGCCTTCTGGGAGGTATTACTGTAGAGCGTAGCAGTTAACAATATGAACTCTGAGCCCCAGCTCTCCTCTTAGTAACTGCACAACATCAGTTAAGTCACTTGACCCCTCTAGGCCTCAGTTTCTTCACCTGCATCATTTTCCTGGCCATGCGGTAGTAAGCAAGACAGCAAGTGGAGAAGAAAACAGGTGAGAGTTTGTGCAAAAACGCAACTTTGTAGATAAGAGGTTAAAAACATGCACCGAAGTTTCCTGATTGCTTCTTACATTTATAGAATTGAGGCTAAGGGTTGTAAAGGAGAGGTGAGAGAGAGAAGAAATGTAAAAGCCTTGGGGAGAATGATGAGAGTTAAGGTGCTAAAGCAAGACAGGACAAAATGTCAGGAGACCCTGATCTGGAGTAGAAGCAGCACTACCCACCCCACCCCCCCACCCCCCATGCTGGATTGCTACTGCAGGCTCCCACAGCAGCGGGATTCAAAGAAGGCCACGATGCTGTCATGTGATAGCTGAGGTTTAGAAAGGTTAAATGACTCACTGAAGGTCATGGAGATTTTAACACGAGTGTCCTTGCTCCAAGTCCGGAGCTCTTTTTAATCTGTAACAGGAGGTCTAAGCCCGCCTCTAGTTAGCTCCTTTGGGCCTCATGTTTCTGGTTTGCAAAAGCCACCAGGCCAGGTGCCACAGAAAGTGCCAATCCTTTAGGACATTATACTGAAGGTTCTTCTCACTGGTTATGCTGCATGTCACTGGCCAAGTCGATGAAATGCCCTCGCTTGTTTCTGTAATTAAATTATGCTCTGGAAGCTTGAGTTCCAAAGTGCTGATTCTGTGAGAAGATGATGGTTTTGTGCTGCATTGAGAAGGGCTCCCATGCATGTATCAGGAGGTCTAACACCCTCACAGCACTTCCTCACCATCCCCACTCAGGTCTATTCAGCTGGGCATTCATGTTTAAGCATTGACATGTATTCAGTCACTCAGTTGTATCCAACTCTTTGTGAACCCATGGACTGTAGCTCACCAGTCTCCTCTGTCCATGGGATTCTCCAGGCAAGAACACTGGAGTGGGTTGCCATTTCCTCCTGCAGGGGATCTTCTGGAGCCAGGGATCGAACCCATCTCCTGAGTTGCAAGCAGATTCTTTACCCACTGAGTCACCTGGGAAGCCCTAACAGAAGTCACCTCAAATATTTGTCACTGGCCCTCACCAAAAAAAAAAAAAAAATCAGGCTTCCCAGGTGGCGCTAGTGGTAAAGAACCTGCCTGCCAATGCAACATAAGAGACATAAGAGAACCCATAAGAGACATGGGTTCGATCCTTGGGTTGGGAAGATCCCCTGGAGAAGGAAATGGCAACCCACTCCAGTATTCTTGTCTGGAGAATCCCATGGACAGAGGAGCCTGGCGGGCTACAGTCCATGGGGTCACAAAGAGACACAACTGAAGGGACTTAACACTTAGGATGCAGTCACCAAAAATCACTTAAGTTACACTGGCAGTAGTCCAACACCACATTCAAACAGGGCAGAAATGTAAAAGAAAAATGATAGCACAGTTTAAAGAAGAAAACAAGGTGTAGAAAAGGAAAATGAATTCATGACGTCTGAACCAAAGCACCAAGCCCATGACTGTTAATGGAACAGCTGTGAGTCACAAATCAACACCCTCCCAAATGAGTGAGTCTTTGCCTGGGACACTAGAGAAAATTCCTTTACTCCCCGTGCACAACAGAAACCTTGAACTGTGCTTTTTAATAAAATGCCAAAGAAGTGCACAAATAGTCTATAATTCATTGTGCTTAGTCATGCGCTTAGTCGCTCAGTCGTGTCTGACTCTTTTCGACCCCATGGACTGTACCCGGCCAGGCTCCTCTGTCCATGGAATTCTCCAGACAAGAACATTGGAGTGGGTTGCCATGCCCTCCTCCAGGGGATCTTCCCAACCTAGGGATGGAACCCAGGTCCCCTTCATTGCAGGCGGATTCTTTACTGTCTGAGATACCCATTGGAAACTATTCTTTAAAAAGACAAGAGTTAAGTTTTCATTGGTGGGTGTGCTTTCCCCAAATGTCATCGGTGTAGGTTTCCTCGTGGAAGGCGGAATGGGAAATGTTTGGGGTTTTGTTTTTACCGGCAATAAGCGAATGTACTTTTCATCACTACCATTTCAGCACTTTGGGGCTCAATTATAACAAAATGAAGGTCTGAGCCCCGAGTGCCAGCCAAGTCAACATCCTTCAGACTTCAGTCACTGGTCTAACTCCAGGTACCCCCAGCCCCAGCCCTGAGATCGAGCTAGATACGAGCTCACCGCGGACCTCCGGGAACCGAGCCGGCAGCAAAGCGACGTGGAGGCCCGAGCTCCCAGCCGGCCCTCCCGCCCCGCCGCCCGGCCGGCTCCTCCCGCTCGCGGCCCCCAGCGGTCCCGGAGCCCGAGCGCGCCGCCGCGCCGCGCCGACTTCCGCTTCCCTGGCCGGCGGGCGGGAGGCGCTGCAGCCCCGGGCCCGCGCCGCCCACGCCGCCCGCCCCGGCCGCAGGGGCGCTCCGGAGCCCCGGGGGCCGCCCGCCGGCGGCAGTCGGGCGCGGGAGGCGGGGCTGGAGGGCTGGGCTGCGGCCGACGTGGGTGTTAAGCGGCCACCCCCGCCGCCGATCCAGAGCCGAGAGCGGGCGGCGGAGCGCGAGCAGGACGCGGTGGTGAGCGCAGCCCGGTCAGGCGCTCGCGGCTGCTGGGAACCGGCCGGGAGGGAGCGGGGAGCGGGCGGGCCTCGGCGCCCGGGCGGCGTGACCTTCCCGGGCGGCGGGGATCCGGAGTCCCCGGGCCCACACGCGCCGCCCACGTGCCCGGGGATCCCGCGGGCGCCCCTTTCCCGCGCTCGGCCCTGGACTTCCCCGTAGACCCTCGGGCCCCGCGGCCTCCTGCGCGCCGCGGTCACCGCCCGGGAAAGCTTGTCCTCCTTTGCCCTCCTAGTCGTGTCACCCAGCCTCCTGGCTCCGCGCGGCGCCGGGCAGGGCGGAGGCGCGTATGAATGGGAGGCTCGGGCTGGTTGCTGGGCAGAGTCAGCGGGCGTTTAGAGTCGGGAAGAAGTTGGAAGTCGTCTCCCTAAGCTACCCCTTTGGGCGGACCGGGATCCCGAGCCCCTGAAGCCGGGGCTCCGGTCTCTCGGCTGCTAAGTGGCGAGACTGGTTTGCATCCTTGCGCCCGTGGGGCGCCCCTCTCTGGGCGCTCTGATGGCAGGCGGCCTCCCGCCACCCCAGCTTCGGCCTGAAGCTGGAATCTTCCCTAAGCTGTGATCTGGTGGGGGAAGGCGGGGGTCCTCGGATTCTCCCGCACGAGAAACAAATTTCCCCGAGGAATGGGAAATGTACATGGTCTTCTGGAGTGGGACTCCGGTGTAGTTTCAAGTGTAGAAAGAAGGATAAAGGGACGCCCGCAAGGTTCAGTTTTTCTGTTTCTGTTGGTACCGAAGGCTCATGAATTAGTTTCTCAGGTTGATCAGTCCTGCCGCCCTCAAACCATATGTCTTCCTCAAACCAAAGTCACGCATAGTTTGAAACAGTTGCTCATATCTTCTGAGTTAATCTCAGTTCCCATCACTGTTAACAGTCCTAATAATTCTATAAGTAGTTATGTGCAGGAGTTGATGTGTTTAAGTCTGACTTGCCTAAAAGGGTTAAATTCGCGTTGATGACATAGTGCCATCTGCTATGCCCCTTTCTTTCTAAGGGAGAAATGTACCCTCCTGCCCACCCCACCCCCGCAAATGAACCCCTTTGGATGCGCCCCATCTGTGGCTCCTTTTCCCTCTAAAATGCAGGGTGGAGTGCTTTGTTTTCTCCTTTTGACCAGGTGGGAATCCTCTGGAATTAATTATTGGTCGATAAGCACAGACCCAAAAGGCAAGACTTGGGTTGAATGCTGTTTGCGCAGACTTGTGTGACCTTGGATGAGCTGTTGCCGTCCTCTGGCTTCAGTTTTTCCATTTGGAAAAGGAGGAGATTGGATTAGGACCCTGATATCCTTCTCTCCATACTGGATGGTCCCCGTCTTATCAACATTAGTAATTGGCACTGCCCTTCCAGACCTATAGGTAACATAAAGTTGGTGGTTTTTATGTCTGAGTTAATTGCTTTATAAAGTGCTGTACTTTTGTTGTTGCTAGTTTTAAAACTTTTTTTTAAAGCGAGATTCTTGGTGTCTGGTCATTGACAACATACTTTAAGTGGCTGAAAAACTTCTTGGAGGCTAAAATTATTTTCTACTAGTGATTAGAGTGATGTTGGTATTCACAGAGCATCCAGCCCACCCACCCCCTCTGAGAGGTGGCCTGACCGGGTGTGATGTCTTAGGTGTGATGGTTAAAAAGTGTTCCTTGTTATTCACACGAAAGAATATTCTGTTAAAGAACCACCTCCTCTTTTCTAGTCAATATTTATTTAAGTCCTTGCCATGGCAGCAGTTGATTTTTTTTTTTTTTTTTTGTCTAAAGGTAGAAAAGTAGATCTGGTTTTCCCCAAGCTTCTAGACTCCAGCTCAAACCTACTGAATCAAGATCACCAGGAGATTGGCCTGGTTATTTGAATATTTAACAAGTGTCCCAGGTGATTTTTATCTAGCTAATTTGGGGGGCACTGGACCAGGTATTGCTATTAATATGGGTAATACCAGGCATTATAAACTTCATCTAGGAGCAGTCCAGGCAGGCAGCATTTCTGGTCCCACTTGAAACCAATCACATCAGAATGAGCCTTTTAATAAAGTCCCCAGGTGATCTGTGTGCACATTTATGTTGAGAAGCTCTGGAGGGAAGTCTGATGACAAGAATATTTGGTGCTAATGCTTTGTAGTTCTAAGAACTCCTGGTGCGTATTCAGTTTATCATTGTATTTGTCCGATGTGGCTATTTCTGATTGCTCTCAGATTATGATAATGTAGACCGAGGCCTTGTATAGACAGGGACCTCCAGCTTTAGGGGCCCAAGGGGCCCCCCTGCTGGTGGCAGAGCAGCCAGTCAGACCCAGGCAGGTGTCACTTGGCAAGCTCCTAACTCATTACTTTTCAGACCTCCTGTTTTGTGGCATTCTCTCAGTTTCTCAGGCTGCTATCTGAATTTGGAACAGAACCTAGTGGACTGAGAGAGCAACCCAGGCCTCTGAAAAACTGGTTTGATGGGGCTTGTGATGTCTGCTTGGCTTGCTTGTTTGGCCTTTGTTTCTGAGAGTTTCAGAAAAGTTGGTTGAAGTGCCCTCATCTGTTGTTGGAGCAGTGATACTCAGGCAAGGTTTTCAATCTCTGTGCTTTTTATGGGGAGGTGGTGGGTGGGGAGAAGGGGAGGCTGATGACTGAGCTGCTCTGACCCCCTTAGCCCCCTCCTCTGGAGCCACGCAGAGCCAGTTTCCCAGTTCCGTGAGGTTCAAGTGCAGTAGCTGGGCAGCAGGCCTAGAGAAAGGGCGGCTGCAGAGGCCCGACTGATGGTGGGCTCTGGCTTCCTCCCAGGGATATGAGGTGCCCGTCATAAGCTCCAGAGAGACACCCTCCACAGAGCCCAGCAGAGGAGCGAGAGAATATGAAATCCAACCCTGCCATCCAAGCTGCCATTGACCTCACGGCTGGGGCCGCAGGTAAGGCCAGGGAAAACCCCATTCTCTGATCCTCAAGTACCTTCTGCGAGTGAGATCCAGTGAGCACATTGCCTCTGTCACTCCAGGACCTTGTAATGAAACTGCTTAATGGGAGTGTAATACTGTGTTGCAGGTACAGCAGAAGGCAGGCCTTACATATATACAATGGAATGATACTCAGCTGTAAAAAAGAACACATTTGAGTGAGTCCTAACAAGGTAGATGAACCAGAGCCTATTATACAGAGTGAAGTAATTCAGAAAGAGAAAAATATCATATATTAACGCATATACATATATATGGAATCTAGAAAGGTGGTACTGATGAACAACCTTTTTGCAGGGCAGCAGTGGAGAAGCAGACAGAGAATAGGCTTGTGGACACAATGGGGGAAGGAGACAGTGGGACACTTTGAGAGAACAGCCTGGAAACATATCCATCATCATATGTAAAATAGATAGCTGGTGGGAATTGGCTGTATGATGCAGGGGCTCAACCGGGTCCTCTGTGACAACTTGGAGGAGTGGGATGGGGTGGAGAGAGTTTCAAGAGGGTGGGGACATGTATGCCTATGGCTGATTCATATTGATATATAGCAGAAACCAACAGAATACTGTGAAGCATTTATCCTCCAATTTAAAAAGTTTTTTAATTGACAAAAATAAAAAGACAAAAAGTAAACCAACTAGGAGTCAGGGTAAAGGGTGGGAATGTCTCTGGTTCACAGCTGGAAGCCTGTGAGATCACAGCTCAGAGCTGAAGCCACATGTCCATTGCCACGTGGCTGGGATACACAGGATTCTTCTATTCCTGGCCTGGCAGTCTCGAGAGCCCTTCTGTGCAGAAGTAAGGCTGCACCATTTCTCCAGGGAAACCCCAGAGACTGTCTTTACTGCTGCTCAGTAGAGCAAGGAAACCCTTAGAAATGTCTTCGGTGAATAAGACTGACTTTTGACTGTGTCTTAAAGCCCTGAAAGGGAAGGAGAGGCCTGGCCGGGGAGTGGTGGATGGGGTGAGTGCCAAGATAGACTCTGGCCCCCGCGCCCCAACAACTCGCCTCCCAGGCACCGGCAAGCTCTGGGCCGCGCCTGCCACGCAGATCACTCTTCAGAAAGGCAGCCTTTACTCAGTGAGAGGCAGATGACAGAATTCCAAGTGCCTGAGCAATGACTTGGATTCCTGGATGATTTTATGGCCGGAGAAGCGCTGGAATGCCCACCACTTTCCCAGTGGAAACCCTGACTGCTCCTCCCCTCCCTCACCGAATGTTGTCACCGCTTCCTGGGGCGGAGAGGCCAGGGGAGTGGGTTACCCCTCGTCCTCTTATCTGGGGGGGCCTCCCAGGTCAGCAGATGAAGGGCAGTCAGAGGGCCGCCTGCTCTCATCCTGTTGCCTTAGTCGTGAAAAAGAAATCAGGGGTTCAGGGAAGCTAACAGTATTTTTCCATGACCAGACATGGGCCAAAGTGGGACACGAGGAAGTCTGGAGATGGTACACTGCAGGCTGATAAGAGGTGCAGGCAGGGGCGCTCCCAGGTCAGAGACCACGAGGAGGAGCAGGGTGCGGTGCTGGAGGGGGGTGGGCGGACTAAGGGCTGTCTGGGTTCCATCCCGTGGCCTCTCGCATGCTGAGTGCCGAGGGATTGAGCCCCCCGGCCCTGCGCACTGTCCCCTCTCCGTCCCTTTAACCCCTGCCCCTTGTCATTCGCTGGCAGAGGACGCTGACTTTGGCAACCGTGGGCCCAGCAGCCTGCCTCTGCCCACCTCATGCCCTCCTGTGAGTGTCTGTGCTCAGTTCGTGTCTCTGCAGTAGGAGTGCGTTTCACCCCATGGGGGAAGCTCAGTTTTTGGGATTCTGTGTCTTTTTCAGTCAGTCTGTCAAAGATGAAAGATCTGTTGTAATAGAATTAAAGCATTTTTGCTTTTCCTGGAAAGGACAGGACAGGCATTTGAGTACTGCATTCATAACTGTATCTGCATCCATAATAGTAAATCTGTAAAGATGTACATTGCAACAGTATTGTCCAGAATCTGGCTGTGTAAGGCATTTGCCAGTACACGTGATTTTTTTTTTTTTAACATGTATCAGACCCATATAGTAATATTTAAAGATGTAAATTGCAACAATATTGCCAGGAACCTGGCTGACTAAGGCATTTGCCAGTACATGTGCTTTTTTACAGTGGTGTTAACATGTATCAGGCCCTTATACATACTAGCGTTTATTTTTTCTGCTAACTGTGGGTAGGTGTTCCTTCCTGCACTGCAAACCCAGGGTCGCCCTTCACCGATGTAATACCACCCTGGTTGTCTTGATATCTGAGGTCAGCAGGCTTCCTGGGTACTAAGCCTGTGAGACACCAGGCAGAGGAGGTCCCTCGTGGTGACCTGAGAACTCCCCCTGTGTGAATGGGAAACAGCCGTCCCATTTTTGAGAGGTTTCAGCCTTTGAGTGATGGAGCTAGAAGGGCCTTTAGAGACCCTTGACTCTAATGCTCTTGTATGTGTAGAAAAGGGGCCCAGGGAGGGATAGTGGATTTGTTCAAGGCTGCACAGCTGTTAATAGATGGTGTAAATAAAGACAGGGCGAGGACCTTGGCTGCCTGGTTCCTTGTCCCGTTCTGTCATCTTTGTTCTGCTGCTACATGATGGCCAACAGCGTCCCCCAGAGGTAGGGATTCCTTTGGAGGCTTCACCGCCCCAGCTCTCTGGATGGGGAAACTGGTGGGCTTTGGGATTTTTCTGTGGCCGTTGCCAGGAGCAGAGGACCCCTAGTGCTCTAGACATGGACCACCAGTGTGACAGCAGAGGCAGCCGTGGTTGGAGGTGATGTGGGTGTAGCGTCCCTGTGTTCTCCAGCGTGTGTGTCTTCTAGACAAACCTCCTCCATCAAGCAGGGTTTCAGGCCAGCTCGTCTACCCTAAAGCGCAGCTTCCGTGTCTGAAGCTGCTGTAGGAGCGATGCCAGGAAAGGATCGAGAGGCCCAGGCAGCTGGTTGGGGAAGATTTGGAGGCAGTTGGTTAGATAATTGGATCTCAAAAGTTAAATCCCCTTAAAGGGAAACCTTAGTGGCACATGAAGGTTTAGTAGCTTCACAACTATCAACATAAAATGATGCATTCTTTCCCCAGACTGCTCTGTTGCAATGTGCCTTGCTTAAGTGGGAAAGTGGCATTTTATTTTATTTTTTGGCATGTGGGATCCTAGTTCCCCAACCAGGGTTGGAAGCCACACCACTTGTTGTAAATCGTGTTACTCATTCAGTCTTGAGTGCCCAACTCTTTGCGACCTCCAGGGTCCTCTGTCCATGGGATTCTCCAGGCAAGAATACTGGAGTGGGTAGCCATTCCCTCCTCCAGGGGATCTTCCTGACCTAGGGATCGAACCCCAGTCTCCTGCATTGCAGGCAGATTCTTCACCGTCTGTGTTAGGAAGTCCTAACAACTGGACTGCCAGGGAAGTCCCCAAAATGTGGCATTTTTAGATCTTTGAGGTTTATCCTTTCAAATGCCAAAATTAACCACAAACCAAAATCACTTTTTGGTTGGAATATTTTTAAAATAACACGCCTGTCTGCACCACTAAGGGGCACACTGACTGATTGCCTCCAGTGGGTTGGAGGCTGTCCTTTCTGCGTGGTGGGCAGGTGGCCAGGTCCTTCTGGGTGAGGCTCTGTTCTCCGTGTCCACCGTGGCCCTCCATGAGCGCTGTCCATCACCGCCATCACCGTCCCAGCCCTGGTGGATTTCCTCCACAGTCTGTCACCTGCTGGCTCCACTGTGTGGAGGACTGAAATCCACAGCCGCAACCTTGAGAAGATGTAGGTGGCAACACATCTCCTGCAGAGGAAAGTGCCAGAGTGACGCTGACACAAAAGTGCAGAGAATGGGCCCTTTTGTTTTTTGTTTTCTTTTTTTTTTGGGGGGGGGGGTGGCTATGCTGAGTCTTCGTTGAAGCACACAGGCTTCTCTAGTTGTGACCTGTGGGCTTAGTTGCCCGACTAGGGATCACATTGTGCCTTGGAATCTCAACCACTGGACTGCCAGGGAAGTCCCCCTTTTGTTTCTTTTTTATTTTTTTAATGAACTTTTAAAAATTATTAATTTTTTTGATTGGAGGAACCCCCTCCTGTTTCTTATGGAGAGCAAGATGATCAGAGGTCTGATCTCTAGGCAAGTAGGGAAAGAGAGAATTCCTGTAAATTATTCATAGCTTTGTAGACTTGACGGGTATGAGGACCGTCTTGGTGTTGGGTTAGTGCTGGTGTTCGGAATAGTTATCACCTCCTTGAGCAGGGCGTGATGAGTGCCATGACTGTGTCATTTGTCTGAGCTTCCCTGGAGGCTCAGTGGTACAGAATCCGCCTGAAGTGCAGAAGAGGCAGAGATGAGAGTTTGATCCCTGGGTCAGGAAGATCCCCTGGAGAAGGAAATGGCAACCTACTCCAGTATTCTTGCTGGGAAAATCCCACAGACAGAGGAGCCTGGCAGACTGCAGTCCACCGGGTCGCAAAAGAAGTGGACATGACTGAGAGACTAAACAGCCACAAGTTACATAGGAAGTTAGCCTGCATCCATGGGAGAAGGGAGAGAACTGTAGGTAGCATCGGAAGTACATTAGCCTCCTACTTTCTCCCTGTTGGAGATGGAGACTTACGGATAAGCAGCAAATGGATACTGTGGCAACCCGGATGTCTGCGCAGTTCAGGATGGTTGGGTGAAAATATAGGAAACTCCTGGTTAGGATAGAATTTTAATGCTCTGAATTAAAGACCCCATCTAGGCTGTCAAGATTATGAACCTGCTTTAAAAATTCTGACAGTCACCTCTTCTTTTGAAATGATTATTTTTGACATAGAGAAGCAGTGGCACCCCACTCCAGTACTCTTGCCTGGAAAATCCCATGGACGGAGGAGCCTGGTAGGCTGCAGTCCATGCGGTCACTAAGAGTCGGACACGACTGAGCGACTTCACTTTCACTTTTCACTTTCATGCATTGGAGAAGGAAATGGCAACCCAGTCCAGTGTTCTTGCCTGGAGAATCCCAGGGACGGGGGAGCCTGGTGGGCTGCCGTCTATGGGGTCACACAGAGTCGGACACGACTGAAGCGTTAGCAGCAGCAGCAGGATCTTATTTCATTCTAGCCCATCAGTACCTGGGAGAGAAAGACTCTATTTATGGTAACATCTTATTAAATTATATTCCTCTAATTCAGGACTGGTGATGGTGTGAGATGATGGTGCGGCAGGACAAAAGCAGAAACGTGTCTTTGCTCTCCTAGAAGGGAGGAACAATGGTGATAGGATCATGGAGACCATACCTGTGCTTGCTTAACAGTTCAGTTTTCAGACTCTTGGGAAATGTTCACCTCCAATAATTGGGAGTTATTCCTAATAGCCCTCCCTCCATCTCTATTTTCCACAGCGTAGTTGGAGTAACTTATTATGTCAAAGTTGTGAAATTACATTTCTGAAATACTTTATGTCAGCCTTCTCCGGTTGGTTTTGCCTTTAAATTGGAGGATAATTGCTTCACAGTGTTGCTCGTTTCTGCTGTACAACGACATGAATCAGCCACATGTATACACATATCCCTCCCTCTTGAGGCTCCGTCCCACCCCTCTAGGTCATCTCAGAGCACTGAGCTGAGCTCCCAGGTATCAGCAGCTTCCCACTGGCTGTCTCTTTTACATATGCTTGTGTATATACATAAGTGCTACACTCTCAATTTGCCTCACCTTCCCTGTGTCCACAAGTCTGTTCTCTATGTCTGTGTCTCTATTCCTGCCCTACAAATAGATTCATCAGTACCATTTTTCTAGAGTCCATATATATATATACATTAATACACATTATTTGTTTTTCTGGCTTCATTCTCTAGGTTCATCCACATCACTGCAAATGACTCAGTTTCATTCCTTTTTATGGCTGAGTAATATTCCATTGTATATATGTATCACATCTTCTTTATCCATTCATCTGTCTGTGGACATCTAGGTTGCTTGCCTTCTCTCTAATTTTGCAGAGGCTTTAATAACCTCATCCAATGGTTGTGTGTCCTGGCACAAGTAGGGGACGTCCTGGCCCAAGGGGAGGTAGAAGCATTCACCAGGGACAGTTCCCCAAATGCTCACCCAGTCCAGGGTCTGGGGATAGCACAGGGTTTATGTTGTTGTTCGGTTACTAAGTCGAGTCTGACTATTTGTGACCCCATGGACTGCAGCATGCCAGGCTTCCCTATCCTTCACTATCTCCTGGAGTTTTCTCAAACTCATGTCTGTTGAGTCAGTGGTGCCATCCAGCCATTTCAACCATTTCATCCTTTGTCACCCCCTTCTCCTCTTGCCCTCACGCTTTCCCCAGCATCAGGGTCTTTTCCAAAGAGTTGCAGGGTTTATAGATCATTCTCTTCCTCACGTCAGAGTTGTAATTGAATGAAGTTTAGATTTTGCTCTATTTAATACTCTTAACCGTATGCTGTTGCTGCTGCTGCTAAGTCACTTCAGTCATGTCCAACTCTGTGTGACCCCATAGACAGCAGCCCACCAGGCTCCTCTGTCCTTGGGATTCTCCAGGCAAGAATACTGGAGTGGGTTGCCATTTCCTTCTCCAATGCATGCATGCATGCTCCTTCTGCAATAAAAGCATATAAATATGTATGCTAAGCAAAGTAAGTTTCTATCCAGTTCCTGTCTGAATACAAATCATTAATTGGCAGAGTCCAGATAAGAGGTTTTCCCATAGGGTCAAACATTTAGCTCTTTGGGGACTAATTAGGCTCTCTGTTTTCTTTCTCTGTGGCCTAGTCTCCTGTTATTTTTCTGATAGTCATCAGGACCACGGGGCAACAGACAGAGGAGTGATGAACTCTTTCCAGACCATTCCTCTCCCCTTCCTTCTGTGTGGACGCACACACAGTTAACCCTATAAATTAACCGCTGGTGTAGCAACCACAGTGTTAGACGCTTATCCTAATCCTCATGCTATCCTGGTAGGGAACTGGGGCTCAGAAGTCACTTCGCTTGTCCTGGATCTCATAGCAGCGTCAGGCTTCAACCCCAGGTGCCTCTGAGCGATGCTCCTGAACACAGGTCCCACCTTTGCATCAGGGGCTCTGATTGTTGAACACGTCCTTCTGCCCTGCTGCGTGTGAGCTCCTTCAGGGCTGGGCAGGGGACCCGGCACACGGGGAACACCCTAGAAGTTTTACTGAACTGGGCTCGAAGGTCTTAGGGGGAGAAGAGGTCAAATGAGATGACTCGGAGGTAGCCCCGGGGTGGGCTGCCTGTCCCTCATCCCCGAGGGGCCCCGGGCCGTACCCTGCCGCGCGGCCGTGGACTCGGGCCCGACAAGGACTCTGCCCTGGTTACAGGGGGCACGGCGTGTGTCCTGACCGGGCAGCCCTTCGACACCATGAAGGTGAAGATGCAGACGTTCCCCGACCTGTACCGGGGCCTCGCCGACTGCTGCCTCAAGACCTACTCCCAAACGGGCTTCTGGGGCTTCTACAAGGGCACCAGCCCCGCGCTCATCGCCAACATCGCCGAGAACTCCGTCCTCTTCATGTGCTACGGCTTCTGCCAGCAGGTGGTGCGGAAAGTGGCTGGGCTGGACCGGCAGGCGAAGCTGAGGTGAGTTGAGGGCGCTGACCCTCTTTGTTTGAAAACCAGCACTTATTTGGCCAAGAGCTTTAAGAGACCTTATTGGGAAGAACATTTCCATTTTTTTTGTTTTACCAGTAACCACTTTCTTGATTCTGAAGTGATCCATGACTGTCATAGGAAACTGGGCAAGCACATACATATGTGTTATGTAAGAGTTGCCCACAATCCACCACGGAGAACCAGCCACCCTCACCTTCCTCCCATTCTTCAGGAAGATGCTTTTCTTTTTTAAGGATTATTTTTCTTTTCTTTTCTTATTAGTTTTTTTTTTTTTTTTTGTTCAGCTAGGTCTTCATTGCTATGCTCGGGCTTTCTCTTGTTGCAGAGAGTGAGGGAGCTACTCTTCATTGGGGTATGCAGGCTTCTCATTGCAGTGGCTTCTCTTATTGTGGAACACAGGCTCTCGGCACACGGGCGTCAGTAATTGCGTGGACTCAGTGGTTGCAGCACACGGGCTTGGTTACTCCATGGCATGTGAAATCTTCCTGGACCAGGGATTGAACCCGTGTCCCCTGCCTTGGCAGGCATATTCCTATCCACTGTATCACCAGGGAAGTCCAGTTTTTTCCTTTCGATTGGAGTATAGTTCATTTTCAATGTTGTTAGTTTCAGGTGCACACCTGATTCACTCAGGTGAATCAGTTATACATATATCCATTCTTTTTCAGACTGTTTTCCTATATAGGTTATTACAAAATATTGAGTAGAGTTCCCTGTGCTATACAGTAGGACCTTGTTGGTTATCTATTTTATACACAGTAGTGTGTGTATGTTCATCCCAATCTCCTAATTTATCCCTCCTGCCACCATTTCCCTGTTAGTAATTAGAAGTTTGATTCTACGATCTGTGAGTCTGTTTCTGCTTTGTAAATAAGTTCATTTGTGCCGTTTTTAAAAATTAGATTCCGCCTGTAAGTGGCATCATGTGATATTTGGGGAACACGCTTTTCAAATGCTGCTTGTGGGTGCCACTTCTCGAGGCGGAAGTGTAGAACTTAAACCAGAGATCCGACTTGTGATCTGAGTTTTGGGTTCCACGTCATCAGCAAAATGCAGTCAAAGAGGTTTGACGAGGAAGTTGGAATCTTAAGAAGGGTCAGAGCGTCTGAGAAGATGCAGGTGAGGGTCTGTTTCCTTGGCCATGTGTGCCCCAAACATTAGACTTTGGTGTGTGCTTGGTCATCTCTTGGGTATTTATTATACAGAGATTAAAGGAATTTGGAAAGCACTGGGACATTAACCCTTTGCCCTTTTGAACATTGATTTATTTTATTTTATTATTTTCTAAATATTTCTTTTTGGCTGCATTGGGTCCTTGTTGCTGCACACGGGCTTTCTCTAGTTGGGGCAAGTAGGGGCTACTCTTTGTTGAAATGTACGGGCTTCTCACTGAGGAGGCTGCTCTTCTTGCAGAACACGGGCTCTCTGGCACAGAGGCTTCAGTAATTGCAGCTCCCAGGCTAAAGAGCACAGGCTTGGTCATTGTGGAGCACGGACTTGCCCTGTGGCATGTGGGATCTTCCCACACCAGGGATCTAACCGGTGTCCCTTGCATTGCAAGACAGACTCTTAACCACTGGACCACCAGGGAAGCCCTGATTTATTCTGTATCATTTAAAAGTATTCTTAGCTTCCTGGTTGCAGAGGACAGTCTTGGCTGGGTTTTTTGGTGGGAATTTGAGATCCTGTTGAAACCAAAGGTCCCATGTGGCTACAGTAGGTTCCCTTTGTACAAAAGTCTTCTCTGCAGTTCCCTGGAGAGGTGCCTGTTTATAGGCAGCCATTTTATCTTGATGAATGGAACTTTTTTTTTTTTTTTTTTAAAGGCTCTGGACAGGATGAAATCACCCAGGGAGACATGTTTGTAGGACTGAGCTTGGATCGTAGGATCATCCAGCAGATGGGGGTGAGGGGGTGGTCAGGAAAAAAGAGAAAGTAAAAAAATAAGCAGAAGCCAAAACAGGAGAATGTGGTGTCCCATGTAGAGACAGACAGGAAGGACACACCTGTGACGGGAGCTCTTCCTACTCGAGGGAGAGACTTTAGCTGAAAAAACCTGTAACTTTAGTCTCCTTTAGCATCCTTGGTACCGCTAGTGGTAAAGAACCTGCCTGCCAATTCAGGAGACAAAATGAGACGTGGGTTCGATCCCTGAGTCAGGAAGACCCCCTGCAGGAGGGCATCGCAACCCGCTCCAGTACTCTTGTCTGGAGAATCCCATAGATATGGGAGCCTGGAGGGCTTCAAGTTCACGGGGTTGCAAAGAGTCAGACACGACTGAAACGACATAGCACAGCATTCTTGGACGGAGTAACTGCAGGAGATTCGGAGCAGGTCCTGCAGTGAAGAAATCTTCCTGTTTCACTTGGTTTAACCAGCACCTTTGCCTTTTTTTAAAACAGGAAAAAGAAGTAATTTTATTTATTTGTGTCTACGCTGGGTTGTCTTTGCTGCACAGGCTTTTCTCTAGTTGGGAGCAGGGGCTACTCTGTGCGCCGGCTTCTCGCTGTGGCGGCTTCCCTTGTTGCGGAGCACAGGCTCCAGGGCACGTGGACTTCAGCAGTTGCAGCTCCAGGGCTCTAGAGCTCAGGCTCAGTAGTTGTGCTTAGTTACTCTTTGGCAGGTGGGATCCTCCCAGACCAGGGATCAAACCCACATCTCCTACCTTGGCAGGCAAATTCTCCGCCAATGAACCAGCCAGGGAAGCCCTCCTTGCCTTTTTTTTGTTTTAGAACTTGGGGGACAGGGACCTGCTGCCTTTTTCATCCTGCAGAACAGTGTTGCTCATTACCATTGAGCAGATGCTGCCTGAGAGCTTGCGAAGCTCTGACATGCATGCCATGCTTCCCTAGCGCTCATCCCGTGGTCCTGTGAGAGCATCCAGGGAGGCAGTGGTCTCTGTTTCATAGGTAGGGACACTAGCATGGACATTGACACGGGCTGACACGTGATGCAGCCGGGACCCCAGCCGTGTCTTCTGCGCCCTGCAGCCAGCACTCTTCCCATCAGACCACTGACAGGCTCTAGAGTACTTTGTAGGAGATCAGGTCCAGAGACAAGATTAATAATTCTGCAGGTGCAGCAAAAGCAAAGACCTGCTTGTGGGCACCTGGTGAATTTCTGCAGGGCTACTGTAAATATTTGTCTGTTCTCGGTTTGAACATGCCCCTGGGTGGTGGTCTCTTTCCATCCTTGGCTGGAAGGAGTCTGACACAGCAGGAATATGCAGGTACATATTTGTCGAGTGGGTGACAAAAACAGTTGATTCTTACAAATCCCATCCACCCTGACTGCCGCTCGAGCTCCAGGTCTAAACGTTTATACTACAGGCATAGCCTGAGGCCCGTGTCCCTCACCTCATGCAAAAAGTATTTATTAGAAAGCCAAAGTCCACTGCAGATCAGACTTGGCTTTGTGCTGCCCTGTATCAGCATGCTTGGGGTTCGTTCAGGCGTTACTGCCTCTTAGATTGAATAGCCGTCTGCATTTATCAGTGCCACCTTTGTTCCAGCAAGCTTGGCCAACCCTGGTCAATGACCCTAATTGACTACGGCCTGTCAGCAGGTTGACAGAAAGCCCCAGAGGGAGGCCAAGTGCAGATTTGCAGGCTAGCCAAGAGAAAAACCATTTAAGCTTTGGTTTTGATAAACAAGCCAAGCAGGAGGGAAGTGGGAAGGCTGGAGGGGACAGTGTCTGGCAGTCCTCACCCCTAGAAAGCTGTGTGCCAGTGCAATTGTGGAGCTGGCTCTTCTGGTAATGCTCTGACATGTCATTCTCTAAAAGGAAGGCCACATTGCAGGCAGTGTCTTCCTTCTGAAAGAAAGCCTGCTCCAAACCAGCTCTTCTGAGGCCTGGGTGTGCAACAGGCTGGCTTGGCCCTGGGCACCCACTTCACGTTCACCTAAGGCACCAATGCCAGGCCACCAGAATTAGGAAACCAAATTGAAGAGGGCAGATGGACCTTGGCTTTATGCAGGCATACGTCAACTATTCTGGATTTGGTTCCAGATCATCTTGCAAATTTTTTGGTTTCCCAGTGCATATAAAGCTATGTTTACACCATATTGTGGGCTTCCCTTGTGGCTCAGCTGGTAAAGAATCCACCTGCAATGCGGAAGACCTGGGTTTGATTCCTGGGTTGGGAAGATCCCCTGGAGGAGGGAAAGGCAGTCTGTTAAGTGTGCAATAGTATTTGCCTCAAAAACCAATGTGCCTATCTTAATTTTAAAACGGTGGTTTAGTCACTAAGTCATGTCTGAGTCTTGTGACCCTATAGACTGTAGCCCGCCGGGCTCCTCTGTCCATAGGATTTCCCAAGAAAGAATACTGAAGCAGATTGCCATTTACTTCTCCAGGGATTCTTCCCAACCCAGGGCTTGAACCTAAGTCTCCTGAATGCAGGTGGAACCTAGGAAGCCCAATTTAAAAATACTTCATTGCTAAAAAATACTAGCCATCATGTGACAACTCGGGGTTGCCACAAACCTTTGATTTTAAAAAATGCAGTATCTTCAAAGTACAGTGAAGTGAAGCACAGTAAAGTAAGCTTTGCCTGTAGTAATGTTTGACTCCAGTTTCTGTAACCATTAGTTTACTGTAACTTTTTTAATGGATTCCAAAGCACTATTTTTAAAATTTAATTTTTATTTTATATTGGTGTATATTTGATTTACAATGTTATTAGTTTCAGGTGTATAGTTAAGTGATAATTAGATGTATAGATACATATATATTGCTAACTATCTCCATTCTTTTTAAGATTGTTTTTCCATGTAGATTAATATAGAATATTGAGTAGCGTTCCCTGTGCTATATAGTAGGCCCTTGTTGATTGACTGCTAGGAGATCAAATTGGTCCATCCTAAAGGAAATCAGTCCTGAATATTCATTGGAAGGACTGATGCTGAAGTTGAAACTCCAGTACTTTGGCTACCTGATGTAAAGAACTGACTCACTGGAAAAGACTCTGATGCTGGGAAAGATTGAAGGCAGGAGGAGATGGGGATGACAGAGGATGAGATGGTTGGATGGCATCACCGACTCAATGGACATGAGTTTGAGCAAGCTCCAGAAGTTGGTGATGGACAGGGAAGCCTGGCGTGCTGCAGTCCATGGGGTCGCAAAGAGTCGGACATGACTGAGCGACTGAACTGACTTGATTATTTTATATATAGTAGTGTGTATCTGTTAATCCCAAACTCCTGATTTATTCCCATGTGTCCCCTTTGGTAACCTTAAGTTTGTTTTTGAAGTCTGTGAGTTTGTTTTTGTAAATAAGTTCATTTGTTTAATTTTTTTTAAGATTCCACATATAAATGATATCGTATGACATTTGTCTTTGATTTATTCACTTAGTATGACAATCTCTTGGTCCATTGATGTTGCTGCAAAAGGCATTATTTCATTGCTTTTTTATGGCTGAATAATATTCCATTGTATATATGTACCACGTCTTCATTATCCATTCCTGTCAATGGACTATTAGGTTGCTTCCATGTCTTGACTATTGCAAACAGTGCCTCAGTGAACATCGGGGTACATGTATCTTTTCAAAGTATCATTTTGTCTGGATATATGCCTAGAAGTGGGATTGCTGGATCATTTTCTATTTTTATTTCTAATTTTAGTTTTTTAGGAACCTTCACACTGTTCTCCACAGTGGTTGTACAAATTTACATTCCCACCAACAGTATAAGAGGGTTTCCTTTCCTCCATACCCTCTCCAGCATTTGTCTGTAGGCTTTTTGATGATGGCTCTTCTGACCAGTGTGAGGTGATACCTCATTGTGGTTTTGATTTGCATTTCTCTAATAATCAGTGATGTGAAACATCTTTCATGTGCTTTTTGGCCATCTGTGTATCTTCCTTGGAGAAATGTCTGGATCTTCTGCCCATTTTTTGATTGGGTTGTTTTTTTGGTTAGAGTTGCACAAGCTGTTTGTATATTTTTGGAGATAAATCTCTTGTTGGTTCCTTTGTTTGCAAATATTTTCTCCCATTCTGTGAGTTGTCTTTTTGTTTTCTTATGGTCTCCTGTGCTGTGCAAATGCTTTTAAGTTTAGTTAGGTCCCATTTGTTTGTTTTTTTTTTCATCACTCTGGAAGGCAGATTCAAAAAGATATTGCTGCAGTTTGTTAGTGTTCTACCTATGTTTTCGTCTGAGTTTTATAGTGTCTGGTCTTGCATTTAGATTTTTAATCCATTTTGAGCTTATTTTTGTGTATGGTGTTAGAGAATGTTCTAATTTCATTCTTTTACCTATAGCTGTCTATTTTTCCCAGCACCACTTATTGAAGAGACTGTCTTTTCTCTATTGTATGTTTTTGTCTCCTTCGTCATAGATTAATAACCACAGGTGTGTAGGTTTATCTCTGGACTTTCTGTCCTGTTACGTTGATTCATATTTGTGGTTTTTTTTTTTTTTTTTGCCAGTACCATATTGTTTTGATGAGTGTAGCTTTGTAGTCGAAGAAGGCAATGGCAACCCATTCCAGCGCTCTCGCCTGGAAAATCCCATGGAGGGAGGAGCCTGGTGGGCTGCAGTCCGTGGGGTCACTAAGAGTCACACGACTGAGTGACTTCACTTTCACTTTCTCACTTTCACTTAGTTGCAGCATGTGGGATCTTCATTGCCACTCAGACTCTCGTTGTGACACGCAGGCTCCAGAGCTCAGGACCCTGTAGTTGCTGCTCCAGGGCTCAGTTGCCCTGCAGCATGTGGGATCTTAGTGCCCTGACCGGGGATCAAACTCATGTCCCCTGCATTGCAAGGAGAGTTCTTAATCCCTGGACCACCAGGGAAGCCCCATGTTAAAAGTCATTTAATCATTTTCAATTTTAGTACTTGTGATTGGTCTGTTCTTATTTTCTATTTCTTCCTGGTTCAGTCTGGGAAGGTTGTACCTTTCTAAGAATTTGTTCATTTCTTCTAGGTTGTCCATTTTGTTGGCATATGATTGCTTGTAGTAGTCTCTCTCTCTCATGGGCTTCCCTGATGGCTCAGACGGTAAAAAGAATCCACCTGCAATGTGGGAGACCTGGGTTCGATCCCTGAGATGGGAAGATCCCCTGGAGGAGGACATGGCAACCCACTCCAGTATTCTTGCCTGGAGATTCCCCATGGACAGAGGAGCCTGGTGGGTTGCAGATCATGGGGTCACAAAGAGTCGGACGTGACTGAGTGACTAAGCACAGTAGTCTCTTACGATCCTTTGTGTTTCTGTGGTGTTGGTTGTAACCTCTCCTTTTTTATTTCTGACTTTATTGATTTAAGCCCTCTCCCATTTTTTCTTGATGAGTCTGGCTAAGCTTTTAGTTTCATTGATTTTTTCTATTATTTTCTTCATCTCTTATTTATTTCTGCTCTGGTTTTTTATTTTTTTCCTTTTACTAATGTTGAGTTTTATCTGTTCTTTTTCTAGTTGCTTTAGATGTAAGATTAAGTTGGTTTTTTTTTTTTTTTTTAGATTTTTCTTGTTTCCTGATGTAAGATTGTATTGCTATAAAATTCCCTCATAGAACTGCTTTTGCTGAGTCCCATAGGGTTTGGATTGTTTTGTTTTCATTGTCATTTGTCTCTAGGAAATTTTGTTTTTAACTTTCAAAATTGAAGTATAGTTGCTTTTCATGTAGGTAATTTTTTATTGCCTCCTTGATTTCTTCAGTGGTCTGTTGGTTGCTTAGTAACATTGTTTAGTCTCCATGTATTTGGTGTTTTTTTTTTTTTACAGTTTTCTTGTGATTAATTTCTAATCTCATAGCATTGTGCCTGGAAAAGATGTTTGATATGACTTCAATTTTATTAAATTTACCAAGGGTTGATTTTTGGCCCAGCATGTGACCTATTCTGGAGAATGTCCCATGTGCTCTTGAGAAGAAGGTATACTGCTCTCTGAGGGAATGTTCTATAAATATGAGTTAAGTCTATTTGGTCTTATGTGTCATTTAAGACCTGTGTTTCCTTACTGATTTCCTGTCCTGATGACTGTCCATTGATGTAAGTGGGTTGGTTTACTGTAACTTTAGGACAATTGAATGTGGTAGGTCTGTTAGGCATTTACTTCCAGATGGGAGATAAATCATGAGGGGACCTTTCTACCTGGCAGGCTGCCCTGGGAGTTGCCTTTGGGGTCTTCTGGAGGTCTGTGAGTTGTTCTAGTTGTCAGTGACAGCCTTTTGCTGGGATTTAACAGGTCAGTGTCATGGCCGGGTGTTACTGTGAGCAGCTCAGTTCTTCAGCCTAACTAAAGGTTGTCCCTACACGTACCACTGGTGCGCTCATGATGGAATACTGCACCACGGCTTGGAGACCATCTCCTTTGCTGACATCCATGAACTCTCAGGAATCTTCCTGGCAATTTGTTTCTCGTACTTTTCCCCATATTCTTGAACTCTTAGTGAGTTCCAGCTTCACAGCCCTGCTGGTGCCTCAGGCTGGTGGTGCTTAGCCCATGTGGGATGAAGTGAAGTCTTCTCTTTCTGTATTTGTGTGCATTCATTCCTCCATCTAGATTTCCAGCTTTGCCATCTGCACTACAAGCATCGAGCTTGCTGACTCACACTGGCTGGTCCCCTCCTGTGGCACCAGTATACCACACCGGTGCCCCTCTGTGGCTGAGCTCCAGTAGGTCATCAGCTGAGCTAGAAAGTTTTTTTGTGATGAGCACCTTTTTGGTTCAAAATTTATCCTGGGTTTTCATCTGTTCAGTTCAGTTCAGTCGCTCAGTCGTGTCTAACTCTGTGACCCCATGAACTGCAGCACGCCAGGCCTCCCTGTCCATCACCAACTTCTGGAGCCTGCTCAAACTCATGTCCATTGAGTCAGTGATGCCATCCAACCATCTCATCCTCCGTCATTCCCTTCTCCTCCCGCCTTCAATCTTTCCCAGAATCAGGGTCTTTTCTTCACATGCCCTGGTGGCTCAGACGGTAAAGTGTCTGCCTACAATGTCAGAGACCCGGGTTCAATCCCTGGGTCTGGAAGATGTCCTGGAGAAGGAAATGACAACCCACTCCAGTATTCTTGCCTGGAAAACCCCATGGATGGGGGAACCTGGTAGGCTACAGTCCATGGGGTCACAAAGAGTTGGATACAGCTGAGCCACTTCCCTTTTTTTCTTTCTTCACATCAGGTGGCCAAAGTATTGGAGTTTCAGCATCAGTCCTTTCATTGAAAATTCAGGACTGATTTCCTTTAGGATGGACTGGTTGGATCCCCTTGCAGTCCAAGGGACTCTCAAGAGTCTTGTCCAACACCATAGTTCAAAAGTATCAATTCTTCAGCGCTCAGCTTTCTTTATAGTCCAACTCTCACATCCATACATGACTACTGAAGAAACCATAGCCTTGACTAGACGGACCTTTGTTGACAAAGTAATGTCTCTGCCTTTTAATATGCTGTCTAGGTTGGTCATAACTTTCCTTCCAAGGAGTAAGTGTCTTTTAGTTTCATTGCTGCAATCACCATCTGCAGTGACATCCATGTTGTCACAAATGGCAGAATTTCCTTCCTTTTTAAGGCTGAATAATATTCCATTGTTTGTAAAATATACCACATTTTCTTTATTCGTCTGTTGATGGACATTTAGATTATTTTATATCTTGGCTATTGTGAACAATGCTAGAGTGAATATGCGAGTACAGATGTCTCTTTGAGATTCTGATTTTAATTTCTTTGGACAGACAACCAGAAGTGGGATTGCTGGATCATATGATAGTTTTGTTTTTAATTTTTGAAGGAAACTTACTATTGTTTTCCATAGTGGCTGCACCAATTTACATTCTCACCAATAGTGTACAGGGAGCCCAAAGAAATAGTCAGCCACTGTTTCCACTGTTTCCCCATCTATTTGCCATGAAGTGATGGGACCAGATGCCATGATCTTAGTTTTCTGAATGTTGAGTTTTAAGCAAACTTTTTCTCTCTCCTCTTACACTTTCATCAAGAGGCTCTTTAGTTCTTCTTCACTTTCTGCCGTAAGGGTGGTGTCATCTGCATATCTGAGGTTATTGATATTTCTCCTGGCAATCTTGATTTCAGCTTGTGCTTTATCTAGCCCAGCGTTTCTCTTGATGTACTCTGCATATAAGTTAAATAAGCAGGGTGACAATATACAGCCTTGACGTACTCCTTTTCCTATTTGGAACCAGTCTGTTGTTCCATGTCCAGTTCTAACTGTTGCTTCCTGACCTGCATACAGGTCTCTCAAGAGGCAGGTCAGGTGGTCTGGTATTCCCATCTCTTTCAGAATTTTCCACAGTTTATTGTGATCCACACAGTCAAAGGCTTTGGCATAGTCAATAAAGCAGAAATAGATGTTTTTCTGGAGTTCTCTTGCTTTTTCGATGATCCAGCAGATGTTGGCAATTTGATCTCTGGTTCCTCTACCTTTTCTAAAACCAGCTTGAATATCTGGAAGCTCAAGGTTCACATATTGCTGAAGCCTGGCTTGGAGAATTTTGAGCATTACTTCACTAGTGTGTGAGATGAGTGCAATTGTGTGGTAGTTTGAGCATTCTTTGGCATTGCCTTTCTTAGGGATTGGAGTGAAAACTGGCCTTTTCCAGTCCTGTGGCCACTGCTGAGTTTTCCAAATTTGCTGACATATTGAGTGAAGCAGTTTCATAGCATCATCTTTAGGATTCGAAATAGCTCAACTGAAACACATGTAAATCCATGGCTGATTCATGTCAATGTATGGCAAAAACCACTACAACATTGTAAAGTAATTAGCCTCCAACTAATAAAAATAAATGGGAAAAAAAAAATGAAATAGCTCAACTGGAATTCCATCACTTCCACCAGCTTTGTTTGTAGTGATTTCTAAGGCCCACCTAACTTCACATTCCAGGATGTCTGGCTCCAGGTAAGTGATCACACCATCATGATTATCTGGGTCATGAAGATCTTTTTTGTACAGTTCTTCTGTGTATTCTTGCCACCTCTTCTTAATATCTTCTGCTTCTGTTAGGTCCCTACCATTTCTGTCCTTTATTGAGCCCATCTTTGCATGAAATGTTCCCTTGGTGTCTCTAATTTTCTTGAAGAGATCGCCAGTCTTTCCCATTCTATTGTTTTCCTCTATTTTGCATTGATCACTGAGGAAAGCTTTCTTATCTCTCTTTGCTATTCTTTGGAACTCTGCATTCAAATGGATAGATCTTTCCTTTTCTCCTTTGCTTTTCGCTTCTCTTCTTTTGACAGCTGTTTGTAAGGCCTCCTCAGACAGCCATTTTGCTTTTTTGCATTTCTTTTTCTTGGGGATGGTCTTGATCCCTGTCTCCTGTATGATGTCATGAACCTCTGTACATAGTTCATCAGGCACTCTGTCTATCAAATCTAGTCCCTTCAAGGGACTCTCAAGAGTCTTCTCCAACACTACGGTTCAAAAGCATGAATTCCTCGATGCTCAGCTTTCTTTATAGTCCAACTCTCACATCCATACATGACCACTGGAAAAACCATAGCCTTGACTAGACAGACCTTTGTTAGCAAAGTAACGTCTCTGCTTTTTAATAAGCTGTCTAGGTTGGTCATAACTTTCCTTCCAAGGAGTAAGCGTCTTTTAATTTCATGGCTGCAGTCACCATCTGCAGTGATTTTGGAGCCCCAAAAATAAACTCAGCCATTGTTTCCACTGTTTCCCCATCTATTTGCCATGAAGTGATGGGACCGGATGCCATGATCTTTGTTTCATCTGTAGTAGTTACATTACACTTGTGGTTGCTCTGGGCTGGATGCAGGGCACATAGGGATGGCCTTGAAAACTAGTTTTATTTAAAGCTCAGCAGCAAACACACTGAAGTATTAATGGAGTATATGTTCGGGGTGGTGGGACCTTAGGGAATTTTTTCTTCCAAATTTGGTTTCTCTGTGTCACTTTTATCTTAGTTCTGACTGCTAGAACAAAATACCCTGGACTGGGTGGTTTAAAAACAAACATTTGTTTCTCACGGTTCTGGAGGCTAGGAAGTCTAGGAATGAGGTAGGTGCTGGCTGATGTGGTGTCCAGCGAGGGCCGTCTCCTGGTTTGCAGAAGGCCGCCTACCTGTTCTCTCACATGGTGGAGAGAACAGCAGCCAGCTTTCCAGTCTCTTCCACTAATCACATCAAAACTCCATCTCAAACTAATTACCCCCCAAAGACTTTCCTCCAGATATTGTCACATGGAGTGTGAATGCTTCAGCACTGGAATCTGGGCTGGGATCCAGGCCATAGCTCTCTGACTAGTAGAAGAAGCATGGGTTTGCCATCAGAGAGACCTGGGTTTGAAGCCTAGCATTGCCACTTAGCACCTGTGTGACTGAGCACATGGGTATCATCTCTTAAGCATCATTTTCCCCGGAAGTCAGGATGCTGCTATCGCCCCCATGGGGTGGTGGGCTCCTCGGAGGAAGCCTGGTGGGCATTGAAGGAGCATTCCTCTCCGCCTGAGCTCACTCTGCTTTACCATCCGTGTTGGAGCCTGCCCTGTGCTGAGCGAATGAGTAACGGGCCGCCTGTGCTTGCATCCTCCCAGTGATCTGCAGAACGCAGCTGCTGGCTCCTTCGCCTCTGCCTTTGCTGCCCTGGTCCTCTGCCCCACGGAGCTGGTGAAGTGCCGGCTGCAGACCATGTACGAGATGGAGACGTCGGGCAAGATTGCCAAAAGCCAGAAGTAAGTGCTGCCTGGGTACAAATGTCAGGTTGCCTTGGTGTAATGAATATTTTTAAATTTTATATTATGCTATAGTTAAGAAGCAAGACAGTTTATCTACTCCAAACATTTCCCCCCTACGCCCACCAATCAGAGAATAATTTTCTGAATGGACAGTCTGGGATGGTTGGACCCACCACCCACCCCAGAATGTATGCAAAAGATTTTAACAATGATTTATTATTTTTCCTAATTTAAAAAAAAATTTTTTTGGGGGGGAAGACTGTGCCATGAGGTATGTGGGATCTTGGTGCTGTGATCAGGGATTGAACCTGCACCCCCTTCATTGGAAGTGTGTAGTCTTAACCACTGAACTATCAGGGAAGTCCCTGTAGGCAAATATTTCATATCCTATGAGTGGGGAAGCAGGGCTTCTACCTCATTTGACCTGTGGAGAGCCTAAGGTGTGACCTCCATATATACCTGGAAACACATAGCAGCGGCTTTGGGGCCGAGGCTGAGCTTTCCTAGGTGCCACTGTGGATTCTGGGGTGAATATTTGCTCACTACCTGGTTTCACATCAGTGCTCATGCTAAGCACACCAGATCCTGGTGACTTCTTTTCCCCCTTCCCCAATCCTTCAAGTGCCCCTGGAGAAGGGAATGTCTTCCCACTCCGGTATTCTTGCCTTGAGAATCCCACAGACAGAGGAGCCTGGCAGGCTACAATCCATAGGGTCACAGAGTCAGACATGACCTAGTGACTAAACAACAAGAAGAAGTCCTTTAAGTATACCTACAAAGGGCCCAAATTCTGAAAACATTCATCAAACCCTTGTAAGCTTAGCAAGTCTTCAGTGATTGAGTTATTCTGTGAATGTATGAATCATATACATTATTTATTATTTGAATTAAAAAGCAATTTATTATCCTTATTCATCCCAAATTTGCTTATTTATCTTAACTAAGTAAAGGTTTGGTCATGGGTATTGCTCAGGTTAACTCAAAAGCCAATAAATAGACTGATGGGAAGAACTGGTGGATAAATTGACCATTTTGCAAGTCGTCAGATTCCTTCCAATGAAAATGGGGTTCATAATAGCACCCTATTTCCTGCAGCCAAGAGGTTCATTACAACCTATTTAAATCTATTATTCATATCCTAGAAGTTCAAAAGCCTTTAATGCTTTTTTTCATTGAAATATACAGTGTACGCACGGTAACAGAAACACACCCAGAAATCATAGGAAATCTTAAGTGTGCGGTTCCACAAATAGTCACAAATGAACCTTTTCCTCAGCTGGTGCCCAGATGAATAATGCATTAACAGCACCCAGAAAGTTGTCTCTTGAAAGCGGTTTAAAGTATTTTTAAAGAAAGTAATTGTTAGATCCAAAGGACTCTGGTAGATGGACAAAAGGAGACATATTTTAGGTACAGCAGTGCCCAAGCTGGGAATATGGTAGCTGAGGGTTGAGACCCGGATTGGAACCAGGCTAACTGTGTTGAGTTGAATTACTTTGTGCGTGCATGCATCAGTCGCTCGATTGTGTCCAACCATTTGCGGCCCTACGGACTGTAGCCCGCCAGGCTCCTCTGTCCATGGGATTCTCCAGACAAGAACATGGGAATGGGCTGCCATGCCCTTCTCCAGGGGATCTTCCCCACCCAGGTATCGAATCCGCGTCTCCTGAGTTTTCTGCATTGGCAGGCGGGTTCTTTCCCTGCTGAGCCATCAGGGAAACCCTGGATTACTTTACTTCTTCAGTATAGAAGGAGAGGGCACTGCAGGCAGGGACTGGCTAGTGGATAATGCCTGGGAAGGCAGATCATCAGTAAAAGCAGGTGGCCTCTGGTCTAAGCCAGGTCACCTATTGAGAACACAGTGAGGAGCAAGGGGCCTGCCAAACAGGCTTGGTTTCTGGTGCTATCAGGAACGGGCCTGCCACTCCCCACCCCTGACACTATCAGGAAGAAGAGCCTGCACAGAGAGTGCCGTGTTCCAGCTGCCTCGGGCTCTGATCTGCTTCAAGTAAAAAATTCTTACACACCTGCCCCTGTAAGAACTAAATACTGGGTGCGTCTACCCTGACATAGTTCGGCTCTTGGAATTTTTTTTGTTCTTGCCTTTAAGTAACATGTACGGCTCCTTGCTCACTTCCCTGGATGGAAGCAAAATAAAACCCTAAACACCTGAACAACCAGTTCGCTCAAAATATACCAGCTCAAAAAAAGGCTGAGGAGATAGAAATTGAGGGCGGTAAGGGGACTGGGCATGAACAATGCCATTTTATTCTCGCTGAGTTTGGACAATCTCACTGTAGTTTCATTTACTCACTATTGAAAAAAATGGGTGTAATTGGCTCTTTTAGATCTTTGATAATGATTTCTAGAAATGTATGCATTCATTTTAATAAAATATCTTTACATGGACTAGCTCAAGTGATAAACTTGTTATAAAATAATTGTATTTATTTGGGAGATTTCCTTCCCACAGAAGCCTTTTAGGGCTGGAATTCTGGTTGCTCTGTTTATAAAATGAGCTGCTTGGTGGTCAGAGCTCCGTCAGGTCTACGGGATGGGTGTGAACGTTGTCCTAACTGTCTGTCACCCTGTCTCCACCCAGCACTGTCTGGTCTGTCGTGAAGACTGTCTTTAGGAAGGACGGCCCCTTGGGCTTCTACCACGGACTCTCAAGTACTTTACTTCGAGAAGTACCAGGCTACTTCTTCTTTTTCGGTGGCTATGAACTGAGCCGGTCATTTTTTGCCTCGGGGAGATCGAAAGACGAATTAGGTAAGCCTGTTGGCTAGGGCCACAGGTGGGTTTGCAGTGTTGGCTTCTGGGTGGTGGTGGTTGCTATGGAATCTGTGCACGGGCGGGTTCGCCTGGCCCTAGGCGCCTCTGGATGCCAGGGAGTAACCGTAGTGGCAAGTGGTAGCTAGCACCTTCCTCCCACCTAGGTGATTTCCTCAGGGTAGGGGCTGGAGCAAGACTTTCCAAACTTATTTTACTGGAATACCCTTTGTGCATTCTCTCTGGGTCCATTTTAAGGAAGATTGCAGACATTTTTCCTGGAGGAAATCACCTATAAAGCATCTCTGAATAAGTTTAAACTTAGTAATAAATCTTGATAGTGTGTGTGTGTTTTTTTTTCCCCAAAGGTTTTTTTGGATGTGGACCATTTCTTTTTAAAATCTTTATTGAATTTGTTACAACATTGCTTGTTTTGTGTTTTGGTTTTTTTGGCTATGCAGCATGTGGGATCTTATCTCTCTGACCAGGGATCAAAGCCACACCCCTCTGCAATGGAAGGTGAAGTCTTAGCCACTGGACCACAAGGGAAGTCCCCTTGATAGATAGTATTTTGAGACCAATAGGAAGGGTCCTTCCTTCTCATTTATCCTCATTAGTGGCTTGACCCAATGCTTAGCTCATGGGTGATTTTTTTTTCTTAAACACCACCTTTCAGTGTTTGGACCTGTTCTGAGGATCATCGTGCTCCCAGGCTTAACTGTCATGTTTAATAAGATAACTTTAGTTTTTCCCTGTAAAGGAAGAATCGGGGCTGTAGGGTATTAATATATTAAAATACTTAAGAGAAAGGTGAAAAAAGACACAGCCTGTGTCTCCGTGGCCTCTGTTCTTACTCCTCGTGGCAGGGTGTTGCCATGCTGCTGGGGCCTGCTGGTTCTGGCGGGGGGTGGGGGGCAGGCCTCTGGAGGACACGGCAGGAGGGCCACAGTCACCAGCCTAGATCTGCCCCTCACTGGAGCTGCCCCTGGTCCTGGCATCATGAGGGATGCCCCTAGGCTATCACAAGGAACCTGTGCTCCTGGATTGTTGCCCCGGAGAACTGCACTCCGAAGCTTCCCTGTCGGTAATTGCACCCACCTGCGGCCACTGCTGCACTGACCTCTGGAAATGTCACATCACCTGTGCTCAAGACAAAGTGCCATTTGCTCATTTTCTCCTCCAGGCCCTGTCCCTTTGATGTTAAGTGGTGGATTTGGTGGAATCTGCCTGTGGCTTGCTGTTTACCCAGTGGATTGTATCAAATCCAGGATTCAAGTTCTTTCCATGTCTGGCAAACAGGCGGGATTTATCGGAACCTTTATAAGCATCGTGAAAAATGAAGGTGAGTCTGCCATTGGCCAAACCAGAGGTGGTGTGTACAGAGAGCAGTCATTTCGACGCTAGTCTTGTTGAGGTTGATCACATGGATAATGGCTTTATTTCCCCCAGCTCATAACCTTTTCTAACTGTGTATATAACCCACACTTGTGGATTTGTTTTCAAACCCCTTTCTTTAGGTTCTTTCATTATTCTCAAGAATGTTTAAAGCTCCTGACTCCTAACCTCTGGGCCAGGATTTTTTTTCTAAATAGCCTGGAAGGAATTTTAAAGGTATATACTTTTGTCTAGGAAGACGGATGTTTCAAAGTTAGCACCACTTGTTTTAAGCAATATTATCAGGAGCTGAGCTCTAATGGAATCGCTAAGACATTTCAAACAGTGTACATCCTTAATGCTAAGACTTCTGGAATGAGAAAGGCTCTAAGCAGTTTCTGAAGGTTATTTGCTATCAGGTTTTGGTTATACAGGAGGATAAAGCCTTTTTCAAGTAGTGGTTGTGTAAAGTCGATTTTATGCTACTAGTGAGTAAAGACCTGTCTTTCTAGCATTCACTATGCATCTTAAAACTTGGCACATACATGTCTCTTGAGAGCGAGCACAGTAAATAAGCAGAAACTGATTTAACCCCAAATAAAGCACAAGACGTCTATTACTAATAGTAACCCCTTTTTGTTTTTTTATTTGGCTTCACCGGGTCTCAGTTGCAGCATGTGGGATTCTTCATGTGACATGCATGTGGGATCTAGTTCTCTGACCAGGGATCAGACCTGGGCCCCCTGCAATGGGAGCAAGGAATCTTAGCCACTAGACCACCAGGGAAGTCCCCAGTAACCCCTTTTCAGTTTGCAATTTCACTTTCATAGTTTTACAAAGTACTTAGACCTCCCTTATCTGACTGGATCTTCAGAACCGCCTTGGGCAGTACTGATACTAGAAACCTGATACCAGTCAGATTTCTGACCTCATCCACGTTCTTTCTCCTGGCCCACTGCCTCATGATCTTCGCCCCCACGTGAAGCTGCAAAGCCGCTGCCATCTGTGACTCTGGTTGCCTTCTATCAGCCCATGTGGCCCCGCTCTCCCACATCCATCTACCAGGAGTTAACAGGCACAGGATTGGTGAATGTTTGCCAACTTTATTGAGAGTCCTGCCCTTGCCCTTGTTTCCACTAGACTGTTTAGTTTCATTAGCTCAGGGAAACCTGCTCCATAACTGTTGGGTTTTAGCTCTATTGTCTGGATTTGTAAGTGTAAACGTATCCATGCTGTGCAGGTTTGTGGGATATCTGCAAGAAGGGGGGAGGGAAATCTGTCTTTGATCACCCCTTTGTGTTCTAGGAGTACCGGCCTTATATTCTGGACTGAAACCTACCTTGATTCGCGCATTCCCTGCCAACGGGGCCCTCTTCTTGGCCTATGAATATAGCAGGAAGTTGATGATGAACCAGTTCGAAGCATACTGAAGCGTTGCAGCAAACCTCGATCCAAGTGCAGGCATTTGAGGACTGCAGTTCATCTCAGGGTTTCAAAGATTACAAGACCAACGTGGAGTTATTTTGATTTCATGCAAATTATTTTTATTTTTTTTCTTCCATTCTTCTACCTTAAACTTTATAGAAGAGCCTCTATTTTATAGCATATAATTTCTGCCCATAATTGTATTGAAATAGAAAAGTTGCTGCTCTTGTCCATGGGGGACATGCAGGGTAGGTGGGCTGCTGGTCTGAGGTTTACCTAATCTGGAGGGCTGAGTAGAGCTGTATCAAGGGCTTTTGCATAAACCTGTATGTGTCCATGAAGTTTAGATGGTTATGTGTTGTGAGTGTAGCAGTGTAGTTCCATGTTTCATCTCAGAGTGCATTAGGACAAAAAAACCCCCGAGGTAACCATGTTTCATGAGGATGGTTATAAACGAGTAATCCATTCTAGATGTAGGGTCTCTTTAAAAAAAAAAAAAAAAAAAAAAAAAAATATATATATATATATATATATATATGCTTAGCACGTACACTATACTAAGTGGGTACAGGTTTTAAAACGTTTTCCTGTGGTGCTTGAAAACTTAAGATATCCTAGATTTTAAAAAGGAGAATGTACCCACATACTTTCACGTTCTCGACTGACGTTTCAGAGGAAGCATGCTGGATTCCCCTGGGATGCTCCTCTGTGGGAACAGTGCCAATCATCTTCCAGGTAGGACCACATTCCACGCCCCCGTAGGGCTGGGTGTGGCCCGGAGCCTTTGGGAGGCAGCCCGGGGCGGCTTCTCCTCTCTCCTCTCCCAAGAGACTCCCCTCTGCTGGGCTTGAGCTAGAGGAAGGGGCTGAGGGGAAGCTGGTGCCTGACAGCTTCCCTGAGCTGCTTTCTGCCTCTGGATCCTGGCCTGGGTGGGGTTCCAGGGAGTCTATTGGACTCTCTCTTCGCTTTGGGCCACGCCCTCCTTTGCCTCCGCCAATCAGAAGCCCTTCCAGGGAGCAGACTGCGGAAGCCGAGAGCGACCCTGGCTCTGCATCTAACGATAGGATGCTCCTGGGATAGGATGCTCCTGGGCGAAGCGCTCTCCTTTCAGACATCCTTAGGACTTGCCCTCTCCGTGAGGGGTGTCAGGTGAGCTGGGCTGAATTTTTGTCTCACGATCCCTCATTTCTGGTCGGGCTTTTCCAGCATGAGAGCCTTTTGACGTGGGCCTCTGGCTGTCATGAATTTCAGCGACGTGGTCTCTGAGGTGTGACTTGATCAATGAAACAAGTCATTAAACTATGCCGTTTGTCTGCACTACTCACAAACCCTAGTTCATTGGGTTTCATTGGGGAGGGGCAGCTGTTCTCCGTCGTCTGGTGTAAGGGAGCTGCCCCGTCCCGGTCCCAGGACCACCCAGGGCTCTGCTGCTGCTAAGTCACGTCAGTCGTGTCCAACTCTGTGCGACCCCATAGACAGCAGCCCACCAGGCTCCCCCGTCCCTGGCTCTGATAAGGTCTTAATTGGCCTGAGCAACTGATGTGTTGTGAGTAACAGTCCTCAGCCGTACGTCTGTCCCTGTGGGAAACCTCTAGTTTCTGCGAGCTTTTTGTTCTCCCTGAAGCCTCGATAGTGACTAGCCACCTGCCAGAAACTAGGAGGTCAGGAAGGCGGGATGCTCAGCGTTGTGCCCGATGGGTTCGTGTTATGCCTGGTCTTCCATTTGTCTTTTCTTGAAAAGCATTTTTCTACCTACCTTTTCTCCATATTTAAATGGTCAGTAGCTACTGAGTAGTGCTTCATCTAGACAGGCCTGGACTGAAGCCAAAATAACAAACAGGACTGGCTCCCCCAGGAAGAGGCTTCCTCCAGAGCCCACTGGCAGTACTCCTCCTCCTGTGTTGTCCTGCAAAGATGTAACTTAATTTCTTCAACAGAAACCATCTGAGGCAAGTTAAGAGTGAATGGGAGTAAGGAATGGGAACTTAAGTCAGAATTGTGTTTTTGTTTTGTTTCATCCTATTCGCTTAACTCATGGCTCAGTATTTAGGTACAATTTGTACCATTTCAGGTGTGTACTCCAGACAAAAATATAGTAGCTTGAAATACTATGTTTAAAGAAATTCTTGTGTTCTGTCATTAAATTATTTGCCTAATAGGTGACTGTATGATTTACATACATACATGCAAAGAACCAACTGTCAGGAATGCTTGAGTCATGTATGGTGATATTTCAAGGTGGTGGTTTTATTGCAATTAGCATTGTTCTTTGTCAACAAAATTCTTGATGAAAAACTACTGATAAAAATCCATGTTATCTATACACTGCAGTGATGATGAAACTTGGCCCACAAAAATTACTTTCCCTCCACCAGGCTGTGGATGTGATGTGACTGATTTGCCAGGATACCATGCTATTTTTTAAAATAAATTTCTTGATACAAGTTTGGATAGTTCTATTCCAGGTCAGTAAATTCTTCTCGGCCACACTGCATAGCTCATGGGCTTTTAGTTCCCTGACCAGGGATTGAACTTGCGTCCCTTGCATTGGAAGCACAGAGTCTAAACCACTGGACTGCCAAGGAAGTCCCTCCAGGTCAGTAAATTCTCTTCAAGAAAATCAATATCGTTCTGATATTCTATAAGTTTCTCAAGTTGTTTAACAAACTATTCACACTGGGTTCTAGGAAAGCAGGCCTGCAGGTGGCCCGGAGCAAGTTCTCTTCATGAGAAAAAGCAGTATCGGGTGACCGCTCATAGTTGCCAGAAATTTTGATGCACTTTGGAGGGTTAGGGAAGAAAAACCCCCAACTGAAATCTCTTCTATTTCAAAAATCAAAATTCTGAAAAATTGGGGTTCCCCAACTTTTGCCAGTATTAAAGCTAGATCTTACTCTCCTCATTTTTTTCCTCATCCACCTAAGCCTGCCAGCTGATCTTCCTCCGCGGATGATGGCTGCAGGAATTTCAAAGGAAATAACCTGTCCTTACACGTTTCTGTAACCCAAACTACAGGGAATAATGGAGACACAATGTGGGAGGAATTTGAAAGCCTTTTTATCCAAGATCGGTTCCTCCAAGGGGGTGGGATATTGGGGGGGCAGGGAGAGGGGAGGATGATCGTTTTTCCAGCTGGGCAGCTACACTGGCAGCCCGGACCCTTTGTGGGCTGTTTTGAGGGGAAAAGAAGCACCTGCAGGGCCTTCCACACCACCACGTGGCAGCTCAGAGGTCTCCTCCCATCTCTGCTCGGTTGGCACCCACCAGCCCTCCTCTGTAAACTGATGGCCTAGTCTCCCTCAAATACTGACTGGGGCTGCCAGCCTGAGTGGTCAGAGTGCTGTTCCAACACTGCTTCATCAGAGTGGACTGCCCCAACCCCCGAAACCTTATTTGTGGCTGAGATGGTAAAGAATCTGCCTGCAACGTGGGAGACCTGGGTTCCAACCCTGGGTCGGGAAGATCCCCTGGAGGAGGGCATGTCAACCCACTCCAGTGTTCCTGGCTAAGAATCCCCATGGACAGAGGAACCTGGCAGGGGTCGCAAAAAGGGGTTGACTTTTTGCATACATGAGGTCACAAAAAGTCGGACATGACTAACAAACACTTCACACTTTTAGCAGTGTCAGGTTTTTAAGGAATGGGTATTCTTTGTTTTAGCAGAGGCGCAGGTGCTCGAGTGCCACCTTTCATCTCCTGATAAATTCAACCAGGGCTAGATTGTTGAGAGCCTTGCCAATAAAAGGAAAATTGCTCATGTAATAAAGCCAACATTGAACTGTTTTCAAGAACAATTATGGCAGTGAAGGTACTTAGAATAAAATAGCACCTGGTACATTGGAGGGACTGATGTTGAAGCTGAAACTCCAACACTTTGGCCACCTGATGCGAAGAGCTAGCTGATTCATTTAAAAAGACCCTGATGCTGGGAAAGATTGAGGGCAGGAGGAGAAGGGGACGAGAGAGGATGAAATGGTTGGATGGCATCACTGACTCAATGGACATGAATTTGAGTAAACTCTGGGAGTTGGTGATGGACAGGGAGGCCTGGCGTGCTGTGGTTATGGGGTCGCAAAGAGTCAGACACGACTGAGCATCTGAACTGAACTGAACCAAAGAGAAAATAGTGATTCCCTGTGGACACAGGGCTAACCAGTGTCTATAATGAAAACTTGACCTTACTTCAAAGTTCTCCAAACTTGGGTGAAGCTGGTTGGGGGCAGGAGTGGTGGATTTTAAAATCTAGATTGCTCTAGGCAAATGTTCCCTTTGACTTCAGTAATGACGGACAAAAGCAGAGGTTACCGAAGATTCTTTTACCCTCCCTCGATGCCCTGTGTATAATTAAAGGAAGCTTGCCGAGTTCTGTGCAGTGCTTGGAGTTTAAAAAGAAAAAAAAAAACAAACACCCATGTTGGGGGTGGGAGGCTGCTGGTGTGAACATTTCTCTGGATTTTAAAATAGTTTTTGCTGCCATTCTGATCGTTGTTAATAGTTTGTAAGTCAAAGAAATTACCTTCTAACATCTGAAGTTACAGATGTAAAACAAAGCAGGGAATAAATTCTTGTCCAGAAATATATAAGTAAATGAAACAAACCACAGTATTAGGGGAAACTGTAGTCTTTAAATCTTATTTTGGTGGGAAAGTTTTATTTGTAAGTTCTTAAAAGTGATAACTAATGTTCCGTGTCCTGTTTCAAACTTAATTCAGATGAAAACTCTGTGATGTATAGTCCTTCCAAAAAAAAAATAACTGCCATTGACATTCTCCTTTGTATATATTTAATAGATTTCTCAAGAACATATGTACATGTATGTAAATATAAGCATATCAGCAAGAACATAGGTTTAAAAGATATAAATATGTAGCAAGGATTGGGAAGAACATGATTCTAGCCTAGAAGGGGAACTATACTTATTCAGATACCAGGAACAACTTAAATGTCATCAAAATATACCTCGACTGCAAACTCTGGACTGTAAGTTTTCCATGCTTTTATTTTATGGGGATTATCCAATTCACTTCTTGATAGATAAAGCCTAGAATAGAAAACAAAATTTTTTTTTTTACATTTTATTTTCAGGCTAACAGAAAAGCCATGCTGTAGGGCACCCTTGAGTTAAAGCCCCGCTTGCTGGCCACCATCAGTCTCAGCTCCTTTGCATCTAGTTGGCTTTCTAAGCTCAACTCTCTATTAAGGGACAGAAATATAATAACCTCGAGTAACAATGTGTCACTCATTCTTTTAATATTGCCTTTGGAATTAACATTTGTATTTAATGAATTGCTCTGTGACAAATCAGACTGGATGTGTATTAAAACCCAGTATAAACAAATGTCTTTTAAATTATGAAGTGGGGCATTTTGGATGAATTAAGTCTCGTAATACAAACAGCTTCACCCAGTAGTATGGAAATCTAAGTGTTAAATCCTGAGGAACTCTATAAAAGCGAGGAGAAAAGTGATGGAACTTGTTGCTTCTCTAATACAACCGTGGTGTTTTAAAGGAAAAAACTGTCCTTCAGCAAGAACCGCTTTGGAGAAGTAGCACCAAATGAAGTTCCACCCCGATGTCGATTTTGAGGGATTTTGCTCATGAGTCAAAGTTTTCCATCTGTAAACATTGGGGGCGGGCGTCTTCCCTGGTGGCTCAGTAGTAAAGAATCTGCCGGCCAGTGCAGGAGACTTGGCCAGCCAGAAAATTTAACATTTAGATTTCATACTACTGGGTGAAGCTGTTTGTCTTACGAGACTTAATTCATCCAAAATGCCCACTTCATAATTTAAAAGACACTTCGATCCCTGGGTTGGGAAGATTCCCTGGAGAAGGGAATGGCAACCCACTCCAGTATTCGTGCCTAGAGAATTCCATGGACAGAGGAGCCTGGTGGGTTATACAGTCCATGGAGTTGCAAAAAGTTGGACACAACTGATCACAAGCACATCCAAGGGGGAAAAAATCTGGTAAAGTTCTGTCACATCTAAAGTTCATTCTATCGAAATCCACTAAGTGTGTGTGTGAATTGTAGGTGTATTGTTGCCTTCCTGAAACTTGAGGTGGGATGGAAGGGCATCCACATTTGAAGTAAAGGCTAGAGTTGTATGTCAGGAGAACTGTCAACTCAGGCCTATATAATCACAACCACTTCTTCAAAACTCCTGTACAATTTTTTGAATATTGTTTTTCTTTGGATGGGATGGGATGATGATACCAATCTCAAACTTTCAGCACCATAGGACATGAGAAGTGGGGAACTTCTAGATGTAGGAATGAGGTTCAGATATGAGAGAGGTTCTTTGCCATAATCTTCAAATCAATAGATTATCCAATTTAGTTATTAGAACATTTTTTATGGGAGACTATTCATAATTTTGTTTAAGCTGTTTTCATCAGTACTTACTGTGGCTTATAACTTCAGCCCTAAATATAGAAGTGTAAAATAGAAGTATGTCAGCCAGCTTTCAAACAGCTTTCATCACTCCCTGGGTGATGCCTTACTGTGGTGTAGAACATGATGCTGGCTGGTCATCAGTAAATCAGCATGTACTGAGGACCTGCCATATTTGAGGTGCTAAACAGATTCATATTGAACTTTCATGGGAAGGACTTGTTACCAGTCAATATCTGGTTATAGGATATTTTATAACACAGTCCTACGGCATGGATCTTGAGGATAATGCAACAGTGGATCTCAAGAATAGCCATTATTTTTTAAAGAACTAGATCACAATAAATAAGGCAGTAAAAACAGGGACTCAAAAGAATTTTTGGTATCGATAAATTGGGTTTGAGTAATTAGCAAAAGATTTGTCAGGGACTTCCCTGGTGGCCCAGTGGTTAAGAATCTGCCTTAAAATGCAGGTTCGATCTCTGGTCGGGGAACGAAGATCCCACATGCTACGGAGCAGTCCCATAGGTGGCAACTAAGCTTATGTGCCACAATTAAGACCCAACACAGCCAAGTAAAATAACTTTAAAGTAAAGGCTTGTCATTACCCCTTACGTTGTCATTGCAGACTAAGCTGTTTCTACTGGATTACACCGTGGCCATACCTGTTATTTTGTATAAAAGACACATGGAACCAGAAGAAGAATGCACAGTTGTCATAGTATTTAGGAAGAGCCTAAAAAGACATGGTTTAAAACAACTATTAGTTCTTGGTATCCATGTAACTGTGAAAAATAGTCATTCCAAAGGGATTAAAATTCCTTCCTTTATTCATTTGTGTGTTCATCAAATAGTTGGTAGTTATTAAAATGCAGCACTTCTAGTCAACATACTCAAGACACCAAGGAGGAGACTTTAAGAGATGACCATTCCTTTCTCTTGCTGTTTCTGGCAAAATTTTCAAGGAAATGTATTCTGTCTATGATAGATGTTTATAAATTTAGACACTGGTATTTTAATCTGGTTTGGATAGTGCTAAACAGAACCTACTAAGGATTATGCTGATTTCTGCCCCAGTGTATCATCCATTTTTACAAAGAACAGCTACATTAGATAATTAACCACTATCAATAATGATGATAGAAATAGCTAAAATTTCCAAAAGGGCTTTCACAACTCATGGGCCTGAAAATCACAAAGGCCAGACAAAACCAACATCCCACACTAGCGCTTCTGCTTAGAGACCACTGATTAAGAGAACTCAGACTGGCTCCATTACTCGAGGGGAACTTTCCAGGTCACTTGCTTCAACACATTTACCACTTCAAACTTAGTAAGTTCTCCCCCAACAGGGAGTAAGCGGGACATGAAGGAAATAAGCTTTAAATTGAGCAACACAGTTATCTGTTGGCAGTTCTGGTTGATGATGTTATAGGAAAATGAACTAGCAATTGAGGCTTAGAAGTTTACTATATACAGAATATTGCCATATACAGAATAATCAGACATTTGCTAACTGGTCAACATAATTATGCCCTCATGATAATGTAATGACAGTGGCAGACATTATATATCATAAATTTTGGATTAAATATACTATTTTAAATGAATTGTACATCAATTATGAGGAAAGCAAAACCTTCCTCAAGGTATTTTGTAAGTTATAGGGAGAAATGTGTTTTAAAGATACAAAGCAAAAATATGATCACTACTATGTAGTAAGACATACATTGTTTTGTTTTTAACATCCTGGTTTTTGTATTCCTTTCTTGCCCAAAAATGAACACATGCAAATTGTATAGAATTTAGAAAACAAACAAAAAATGTTTCCTTACATATTTTCTTATTTTAAAAAATTCTTTATAGTAATCTGACTTGTTTTCTTCCCCTCCCCGACTTGGGGTTGACATCGCCTGTCATCTTGCTTATTGGGAACTATAGTCAAGGAAATCCCAAATCAGAATAATTCACAAGACTAGATGAGATGAATAGCATAGGTTGTTTCTTGATTACTCACCGAAGAAGAGAAAAATTTCACTTTTACCTCATCATACAGAGGTGGGCAGTTAGAGAGCAAGATTATTACTCTGTCTGTTTCAGCATCATGAAATATCTGGATGAACACATAGAATTCAGAATTATCAACCTGATAATGAGACAACAGTGAAGTTTATGTTCACTTATTGCAGCTTCTAATATTTAATCAAGTTCTCTTGGTCTCATAGTTCAGTGACTACATGTATAAATATGAATCTTTAAAGTTTCAATACTGTTTTTTACATTTTTAATAGGCCAATGTGGTTGAAGGTTATGGTGCAGCACTGTTGAAAAGTAAACAGTTTTCCATTAGACTTCAACCAAGTTAACATTACTGTTGAATGTCTATCATCTGATTTTCATATGTTGAAAATACGTTAGAAGTTCAATTTTAAAGCTAGTAGGCACATTCAAAGAGCAATGCCCAATAGATCACATTTTATAAAAGATGTATTTGCTGATGGGATTATTGGCCTTGTCTGTAGCAGACAGCTGGATAGGCCAAGGATAGAGAGCTGGATAGACCAAGGATAGGCCAAGTTTCTGGAATGAAGAACTTTGATGCGATACTATTTCTTTGTTCCTGATACACCCTTGGGTGAGGATGGAACCCACAGTGGGAAAGGTCTGTGCTCGGTCCTGTGAAAAAAAGTACAAGAGGAGGTGCAGACTCTGATGATGCTTCAGGAAGTTAAGCCCGCAAGGAACAATAGCAGAATGGCAGGTAATCACGTGTCAAGCTGGATGATAAAGACTGAGGGTGCTGCTGTGGACTGCAGGGAGGTTAACGGAGGTGAAGGATGAGAGCGCTTCCCTGAGGAGGCAGACGCTGAGCTGGGCACGGAAGGATGTGTGTCGGTGAAGAGGGGCACCGAGGCAGGATCATGATGGTGGAGTAGGAGGGTGCCCAGCTCACCGGCCCCCACGGACACAGCAAAACTACAACTATCTATGGGACGACTCTGCGAATGACCTGAAGATAGCAGGACAGCTCTGCTACGACTGCGGATATGAAGAGAAAACCACACTGAGATAGGAGGGCAGAGATGGGTGATCTTAGCAGACCCGTACGCCTGGCGTGACTACTACCCACATGCAGGAAGGGGCTCACCAACGCGGAAGTTCTCCCGGTGGAGAGGAGGGGTTCGAGCCCCTTTCATCAGGCACCCCAGCTCTGGGGAAGACGAGCCCCCAGAACATCAGGTTCCAAAAACAAGCAGGGCTTATATCCAGGAGAGCAGGAGGGCGGTGGGAAATGAAACTCCTGCTCTTCTGACCAGAGACGTATTAATACATCTGCTACCTAGATGTTATTGATCAGAGACGTTTCAGTATTCACTTACATGACAGGTGACCTGCCACAGGCATTAGTTATCTGCAGAAATCCCCCAGTCGATAATGTGTTAAAGGGCCCGTGCACAAACTCCCTCACTAAGAGCCCCATTACAGAGGCTGTACCTCAAAAGGTGCCCTGGCCGTATGTGAAGTACATGTATAAATTTCAGGGTGAGTGCCACAGGCGCAGAAGCTTCCTCTGGAGAACAAAGTGCTGGCAGGCATCGTGTAAGATATTCCCCCTCCGCCTAGCTGGCCCAGCATGGCGGGTGCCATTTCAAACGTCTGCCATCTACCTGGCTAGCAGCACGCGCCCCGCCCCGGTGTTCTCTTGCAGACCTGCCCCGCCCCACGTGCTCACCCCAGCTGGCAGTCCTCCAAACCATTTCCCACCCTAGGGGACCAAGCTCATCACAACTGCATCTGCAACTGTTGTGGCTGGGTGCCAAGCCAGCCGCACCGAGGCCTGCCCTGCCCACCAGTGAGCCTGCAGCAGGCGTGAGCAGGCCTCAGAGGCAGCCGGCTGGGGGCCAGCGCCCTCCGCTCATGTGTCTGCAGCAACAGCGGTGCCACGCAACAGGTGGGTGCATGCAGCCCACACGAAAAACATCCCTGCCTCTGGCGACGAGCCGGGATTGCTCTTCTGGGCCCCCTAGGAAACCTCCTACCTAAGGCCACTTCTGCAAAACCAGATGTCGGTGATCCACCTAATACAGAGAAACAAACTCAGAGTCAGGGAAAATGAGGAGATGGGAATATGTCCCAAATGAGAGAAAAAGACAAGACCTCAGAAAAAGAACCAACAGAATGGACATAAGGAATCAACCTGATGAAGTATTCAAAGTCATGCCCATAAGGAAACTCAGACTTGGAAGAAGAATGAACACAGGAAGAACTTCAACAGAGAGATATCAAAAAGAGCCGATCAGAGCTAAATATAATCACTGAAAGTAGCAATACTTACATCAGACAAAATAGACTTTAAAACAAAGACAGTAGAATGGCTATGTGTAAAAGAACATTTTCTAACACCCTGTACAAAAATAAATTCAAAATGGATTAAAATCTAAATGTAAGACCTGTTCTATAAAACTCCTAGAGGAAAACACAGGCTAAACACTCTTTGATGTAAATTGTGGCAATAATTCTTTGGATTCCTTGGATCTGCCTCTTAAATGAAAGGAAACAAGCAAAAAGAAATGAATGGGACCTAATTAAACATACATTCTCTTACACAGCAAAGTACACTATCGACAATATGGAGACAGCCAAAACGGAGAAAATATTTGCAAAGGATTTGACCGATAAAGGGTTAATATCCAAAATATATAAGCAGTTCCTGCAACATTAAACAAAAACAAAACAAGCAACCTAATTAAAAAGTGAGCAGAAGACCTGAGTAGACATTTTTCCAGCAGACATCTAGATGGCCAACAGACACATGAAAAAATGCTCAACATTGTTAACCACCAGATAAATGCAAACTAAAACCACAATGAGCTATCATCTCAAACCCATCAGAATGTCTATCATCAAGAAGACAAATAACAAAAAAAATTTAAAAAAAAAGAAGACAAATAACAAATGTTGGTGAGGATGTGGAGAAAAGTGAAAGTTCAAACACTGTTGGTGGAAAAGTAAATTGATGCAGCCACTGTGCAAACAGTATGGAAGGTTCTCAAAAAACCAAAAATATAAAACTATGATGCATCAATCCACTTCTTGGTATATACCTGGGGAAAAACCATTAATTAAAAAAGATACATGCACCTCAATGTTCATAGCAGCCTTATTGACTATTGCCAAGATATGGAAGCAGGTGATTGTCATGGGCGTTGAAATTTCAGAATCAGTGCCATATAATACAATCACCAAGAAGAACAGGACATGGCTAAAAGTGACCAGAGGCATGAATTTAAAACTCTGATAGGTTTCTGAGAACATGCTTAACATCTGTGGAAAAGTGAAGGGCAAAGCACCACTCTGAACCAAAAGTATATTCTGGAATACACCCTGAAAACAATTTTGAACAATCAGTTTAACTCTTGACTCACATCCAAACCCAAGGACAGCAAGTAGAATGGTAGCCAGAAAGCAACATGGCCTTTCCCTGTGGTGATAAATGGTTTGGGGAGGTCAATGTGCTGATTTGAGATTTAAAACAAACACCAGACTTTTTAGTTCACGTGCTTTCTCTTACCCTACAGTTTTTGGAAGTAGAACAGAAAAAGACAGTCTTTCGTTGCATTATTATTTGTACTTTTAGATCATGTCCATTGCCTTTTCCAACACCTGAATGAAATTAAAAATTTAGACCGGTTAGAGCAAAGATCAGAATGTCTAAAAATCAACAATATGGATTAGAAAGAGAAAAAAATGAACCCAGCTAACAATGCATTAATATTGAATCATTTGGATCTTGCCTGGATTTTGTCTCTGAAAGACAAAGCTTCAATCCACTTCTATCCCCTAAGGCAGAGCTTAAAAGGCTAAAGGGAAAAAAACCCGAAAAACAAAAAGGACACAGTTCAGCTTCTAAGACTTAGAGTCTTACTGCTCACCTATCTAGCAAGAAAAAAAAAAAAAGAAAAAATTAGGGAAGGGGACTTGAAACCTTTCTTATTGATGTGTAGCTTTCTTCAGACTTCCAATCATGATGTTTCTTAATAATAAACTAAAATTCCTCTTGCCTTAATTTAACTCCAGTTTATGCAAAACACAGGATAGCTATATCCAAACATTCCTGCTGTGTTCAGTATATATTTACAGACAAATGGTGTTTTGCCCCACTATTGTTTTTTTTTCCAATTTAATCGACCCACTTATTTTAGTATTTCCTCAGAGTTTGTTTCTCAAGCCTCCAATTAATTTTTCTTGCTTTTGTTTCAACCCTGCATATTTCACTTAAATATGCACAAAACCAAAGGTATAGAACTAAAACAAATATTCTAACAAAGTCATTTATCTATCATTCTTGATTATTTTCTCATATTGTTTTATGTTCATTTAATTTTGTTCTAACACTGAATTATTCATTTGTCATTAGGAGTCATGGCTTTGCCTCAATTCTCTCTGTCATATCCAGTTGTAGAACTTGTTTCGACTAATATTAATTAGAATTCAGCAAATGCAGAGCTAAAAGTTAAGATATTTATCAAGCGACAAGGGCATTGTTTTATGAGCTTGAATTCCCACACATTAAAAAGTTTTAAAATACTGTAAGTATATCACATGATTTAAAAATAAAATATAAAGAAGATGAAAAGTCTCCATTTCACCTATCCCCCACCTGTTTATTTTGCCAGCCCCAATAGATAACCCCTATTATTTTCTTTTTTTTTAGTTTCTATTTTTATGTATGTATAATCAAATATATTTTCTCGAAGTTTTATATGTTTTATATGTGTATATACATACAAACAGGGCTTCCCTGATGGCTCAACTCTTTAAAGAATCCAATGCAGGAGATGCAGGAGATGTGGATTTGATCCCTGTATTGGGAAGATCCCCGAGAGGAGGAAAAAGACAACCCACTCAAGGATTCTTGCCTGAAAAATCCCTTTAGAGAAGCCTGGTGGGCTATAGTCCAAAGTATCACAATGAGTTGGACATGACTGAGCAACTAAACATCATACATACAAACATAAATACATATATATATTGTTTTACAGAAATTGTTGCATACCATAGCACTGTCCTATACTTGCACTTTTTTAACATGTCAAAAATCTTATTTAACTTATTTTTAAAAAAGTCAAATGTTGTAGCTGGTTCAAAGTACTGCATTCGTGGGCAGATAAGGAATGATGAAATTAATTTACAAATAGATACAAAACAGGTCAACAAGCAATTGCATTCTACTAGACACATCTAATTTGCATTTCTATGCCCCAAATAATTTGCATTATTATCAGTTTTCTATGACTTCAGTTCAATTCAGTTCAGTTCAGTTGCTCAGCCATGTCCAACTCTGCAACCCCATGAACCACAGCACGCCAGGCCTCCCTCCCTGTCCATCACCAACTCCCGGAGTCCACCCAAACCCATGTCCACTGAGTTGGTGATGCCATCCAACCATCTCATCCTCTGTCGTCCCCCTTCTCCTCCTGCCCTCAACCTTTCCCAGTATCAGGGTCTTTTCCAATGAGTCAGCTCTTCACATCAGGTAGCCAAAGTATTGGAGCTTCAGCTTCAACATCAGTCCTTCCAATGAACACCCAGGACTGATCTCCTTTACGATGGACTGGTTGGATCTCCTTGCAGTCCAAGGGACTCTCAAGAGTCTTCTCCAACACCACAGTTCAAAAGCATCAATACTTTGGCACTCAGCTTTCTTTATAGTCCAACTCTCACATCCATACATGACCACTGGAAAAACCATAGCCTTGACTAGACAGACCTTTGTTGACAAAGTAATGTCTCTGCTTTTCAATATGTTGTCTAGGTTGGTCATAACTTTCCTTCCAAGGAGTAAGCGTCTTTTAATTTCATTGTTGTAATCACCACCTGCAGTGATTTTGGAGCCCAGAAAAATAAACTCAGCCATTGTTTCCACTGTTTCCCCATCTATTTGTTATGAAGTGATAGGACCAGATGCCATGATCTTAGTTTTCTGAATGTTGAGATTTAAGCCAACTTTTTCACTCTCCTCTTTCACTTTCATCAAGAGGTTCTTTAGTTCTTCACTTTCTGCCACAAGGGTGGTGTCATCTGCATATCTGAGGTTATTGATATTTCTCCTGGCAATATTGATTCCAGCTTGTGCTTCCTCCAGCCCAGCATTTCTCATGATGTACTTAGAGTTGTAAAATAGCTTAAAATAGCTTAAAAGCCCTGGAGAAGATACAACCCTGGAGAAGATACCGTCTGTCACTTTTTCCTGACAGTCTCCCCACTCTCTCTCTGTTTTGATCATAATCTCAAAGGAAGATTATTCTTTAGAGTTTTTACAGGGTTTTGTTCCCTTGTTCTTTCATTTGATACTCCTCTACCTCCTCATTGTGTTTAACTTGCTCTGTCTCTGTGAAATCAGGTGAATCGGTTACCTATCCTGGTCTTGAAGGCGTGTCCTTGTGTGGGAGCATCCCTACCCAGTCTAGGTGTGCCCGGTGGCTTTGGTGGGGCAGCTGGACCTGAAGCGAGCATGGGTCCCATCTGCCCCTGAGTTGCACTGGCTGTCACCACCGTGGTGGGAGGTGGGGCTGGAGATGGAGGGGCCACAGCCAGAGCCAGGTGCGACCCTGTGTGTGTGTGAATGAGTGAGATGGCAGTCTTCGCCTTGGTTCGGGACACATCAGGGGCTCAAGGGCTTGTGTGCATTCATACTAAATTACTTCAGTCACGTCTGACTCCTTGTGACTCCATGGACTGTAGTCGGCCAGGCTCCTCTGTCCATGGGATTCTCCAGGCCAGAATACTGGAGTGGGTTGCTTCCCTTCTCCAGGGGATCTTCCCAACCCAGGGATCGAAGCCACATCTCTTATGCCTCCTACACTGGAGGAGTTCTTTACTGCTAGTTCTTTACCACTAGTGCCCCAAGGGTTGGGGCCACAATTCTATGCTGATTTCACCTTTTTTCCCTGGTGAAAGGCTGGGTTGGGCTAGAGAGGTTGGTGCCTCACTTCTGGGCTGGCTTCTCTCTTACCAGCAACGTCAGTCACTGCCCTGGAGTAGCTTTGCTCCTCCTAAATGTGGGCAGCAACAGAGTACTGGCCAAGGCTGCCTTCTCCCCCGGTCAGAGTTTTCAGGCTACTGCCTCGGTTGGGATGGCATATTAGCCACCACTTTGCTCTTTAAGAGCGGGGGTCTCGGTGTTTCACAACCTCCCCTCAGCCCCACCGGCTTTCAGACCTGCTGCTGCTGCTGCTAAGTCGCTTCAGTCATGTCCGACTCTGTGCGACCCCATAGACGGCAGCCCACCAGTCTCCACCGTCGCTGGGATTCTCCAGGCAAGAACACTGGAGTGGGTTGCCATTTCCTTCTCCAGTGCATGAAAGTGAAAAGTGAAAGTGAAGTCGCTCAGTCGTGTCCAACTGTTAGCAACCCCATGGACTGCAGCCTACCAGGCTCCTCCGTCCATGGGATTTTCCAGGCAAGAGTACTGGAGTGGGTGCCATTGCCTTCTCCGTTCAGACCTGCTAAGAGGATACAAAAGTGTGACTGACACTTAGCTAATGTAGAATCAGATGCATGTACGCATTCCAGCACCATTTGTGTTCTGGTATGTGAGTTACCTTTCTACTAACATTTTCAATTCCAGAGACCACAGTGATTTATTTTCAAGCTATACCATTCCACAAACAGACTGCAGATGTAGGATGACTGTGTAATGATGTGGTGAGTCAGTCAATTTGAAGCTGACAGAATATCATTAGCATTGCTTTAATAGGATTTAATAGTTTTTTTTTAAAAAACTGAAAAATAAAAAATTTAAAAAAAAAACTGATCCTCAGGTAATGACTAAAGATAACTAAGTTAATACTGAATTTTGCATAGAATGGTAAATTGAAAATCAATAAAACCACTAATAAAAATAAAATATTTAAAAAAAAACAACACCGCAACCAGCCAAGGGGACCCATATTTCTGGTGTCAGACCGCAGAGCTGGGGTGCAGCTCAAATCCCTCACTCCTCCGGGAGAACCCCCAAGCCCATGACACCAGCCCCCTCTTCTTCTGGGTCTCCCACCAAGGGTGCAAGTCTCAATCATATTGCTTCTCCTTCCTTCCTGCCAGACTCCAGAATTGTTTTCTTTACAGGCTTGGCTGTAGAAGAGTTTACCTACCCCAGATCACTCCACAAGGAGTTGTATTTTTGACGTGTTCCTGACGGGGGCTGGGGGGCAGGCAAACTCAGCACCCTCCTACTTCGCCATCTTGATCTCCCTCAAAGGAGAGAATTCTTATTCCAAACGAAGGCTGGTGTCCCTGGGTTTGGCCTGCTTATTTATGTGGGTGCAGCAAGAATTTTAGCATGCCAGGCATGCCTTCTTAAGTCGGCACTGCCAGCCAAGTCCCACACCACAAGAACAGCTGCAAAGGGCACAAACTTCTGTCTGGAAGCCTCTATGAGGGGTCTCAAAGTAGACTTTTAAAATCCACTACTTTATGTTAGCCTGAAAAGTGAAGTGAAAGTTGCTCAGTCTTATCCGACTCTTTGGGACCCCATGGACCATACAGTCCATGGAATTCTCTAGGCCAGAATACTGGAGTGGGTAGCCTTTCCCTTCTCCAGGGAATCTTCCCAACCCAGGGATTGAAGCCAGGTCTCCTACATTGCATGTGGATTCTTTACCACTGAGCCACCTGGGAAGCCCTGAGATGAGGAAACTAAACCCATAAGTCTCTCCACCAGTTTTTGCCCTGCAGTGCTTATAAATTTGCATTAGTTCCAGATCTACACTTGACGGTTTTAACAGTATCTCCACAGAGGTTAAGTAAAACTCAAAATATTAAGAGCCATCCACACTCTTGGGATATCAGACTGAGACAGCCTCCGAAATGCTAGAACTTATTAAAGCCATTTTCAAGCTTAGCATTTTGAGAAATGACTCCTCTTCTCATGGTTCATGTTTGAGCAATCCATCAAAACTCCATCAGACTAAATGCCTATTTGCCTGTTTGGAATAGCTTCATACTCACAGAGGTGTGTATAGATACTGTTACAGGCATACCTCAGGGGTACTGTGGGTTTGTTTCCAGACCATTACAACAAAGTGAATATTGCAATAAAGCAAGTCACGTGAATTTTTCTTTTTTTGGTTTTCCAGTGCATATAAAAATGTATATGTACACTATACTGTAGTCTATCTATGTCTAAAAAAACACTACATACGTTCATTAAAAAAGACTTGACTGCCAAATTGCTAAAAAAAAAATGGTAACCATCATCTGACGACGCAGAACTGTCACAAACCTTTAATTTGTTTAAAAAAAAAAAAAAGCAACATCTGTGAAGTGTGATAAAGGAAAACACAACAAAATGAGGTCTTCCTGGATTCTCATCATGAACCAAGAGGGCCCTGAGGGAGACGAGACATACAGGTACAAACCAGACTCTCACGCCACCAACTTGGTTTTATGGCTGAGTTTAAAATTCCAAGAGAAAGCAATTGCTCCATCAGCCCCCTGTGTTGCCTCTCACACTGCAGAGGAGAGCAGTCTGGCTCTTTCTGCAGAGAACAATGCAGTGACCCACCCCTGTCCCCTCCCACCTGCGAGCCTGGCTTCACCCCAGGGAGATCTGAGGGCAGCTGGCATTCCAAGTGAGGCTCCACTCCAACCAACCCTGTCCCTCATTCATCACACACACATGAGACGGTCAGAATGGACCTGTAGAGAACTCTGTAGCCTACAGAGCCTCCTCACAAACAGTTACTTCTTTATACACACAGGCAGGCTTGTGCTGGAACAGGCTGGGTTTCCAGGGTCCGCCTGTGTAATGCTTGTTTGCAAATCTAGACCAGAATTGCCCACGGAACCCATGCTGCTGGGTTGAAGTTTGTTTCCAGAAGCCAGAAACCACGTGATCTGCTTGTGGTTGGCCCTCACAACTCCTCACCACCACTAGGAGGTGGTGGTGGTGACGTGGGGGTGTGTGGGCAGGGAGGGAGAAATATAGAAATAATCTGAAAAAAGGCTTTTTCTATTTAAATAATTGTAATTGTTTTTAACTGCGCAAGTTTTACATATATTTTGAAGGAGTCTCCTATTTCTGAAGAATTGGATGAAGCATTAAAAAAAATGTCTAGAGAGTATTTTAGTGAAGTGTCAGTTGCTCGGTTGTGTCCGACTCTCTGTGACCCCATGGACTGTAACCCACCAGGCTCCTCTGTCCATGGGCTTCTCCAGGCAAGAATACTGGAGTGGGTTGCCATTTCCTCTTCCAGAGGATCTTCCTAACCAGGTATCGAACCTGGGTCTCCTGTCACTGCAGGCAGATGCTTTACCATCTGAGCGACCAAGGAAGCCCTGATACTGGGGGAAATTGGAGGTAAAAGGAGAAGAGGGTGGCAGAGGATGAGATGGTTGGATAGCATCATCAACTCAATGGGCATGAATTTGAGTGAACTCTGGGAGATGGTGAAGGACAGGGGAGCCCAACGTGCTGCAGTCTGTGGGGTCGCAAAGACTTGGACATGACATAGAGACTGAACAGCAACAACAGAGAGTACTTTTGCGACTCCTCAGAGGACTAAGAACACTGGACTGTCTGAGTGGAGACTAGCACCCTGGCCCCACACCACTCAGGAGAGTCTAGCACCACCGGGTGCTCGTAAAGCTGGTGATGCTTTCGGGGATCAGAGCCAGAAACATCCCCTCCTGTCACACCTCTGGCAGTGGGGGAGCCCCATCCCTTCCACTGAGGGGTCCTCATCTCCTGCCTCCCTGAGATTGAGCTGCACAGGGGAGCCAGGCAGGTAAGAGAGGAATACAACATGGGGCTTGACCTCTATTCCTCTCCCCCTCCTTCAAGTCCCAGAGATGGATGAGTCGACCAATTTCCCTGTCTCCAAGGGCGATGGCAGGTCCCTGTGTTTCTCCTTACATTCTTGAAGCAGGTACGGTCAGCTCTTTTGGAATGTATAAGGAGTTTAACTCCCAGTGAGAACTGGTAAAAGCTAGGGTACAGAGAGACAGGCCCCCAGAGACCAGGTGGGTCCCAGCCCTTTTCTGTGTTCCTGTAGGTTCGGGGAAGGAAGACCCAAGTGCTGTCCCCCCAGGAAACTTGCCAACACTGCTGTCAGCTCTCCATTCATGTACATTCCTCTCCTCTGCTTACCACTCACGGGCTCCAGAGAAACACAAGCTGGGGGCCTCACCCAAAGTAGTTCTTGGGAGTGATTTGTGAAAAAAGGAATCGTGACAGTAAAATGCATCTGCTGTTCAGGTATTTAAGACATCCTGATGGAGTTTCTGGGGAGAGAGGGCTATAGGAGAGGAGGGTGGGTAAATGGAGAAAGTTTTGATGGTGAGCAGAAAATCAAAGAAAACCAGGTGATGAGGAAAAAAAAGGAGGATCTCTGAACAGAGAAGGAGAGAATGATCCAGGGATGTCTGTGCCAAGACAAACCCTGAGCCAGAGATGAGGTGTGAGAAAGAAGCGATCGCCAGCCTCACGGGCCTGTACTCCATTTAATCTCAGAGGTCCTACTCTGAAAATGATACCCCAGGCTGAGCCCAGAGCTGCAATGAGAATAGGAGAAAGGGAAGGGGGTGGATGGAGCCCCTCAAACTGGGAAAGGAAAGGAGAGGACATCTGAGTGATGGTAACGTGGCCACAGGGCTTCCCAGGTGGCTCAAGGGTAAAAAACCCTTCTGCCAATGCAGAAGACATGAGTTTGATTCCTGGGTTGGGAAAATGCCCTGGAGAAGGAAATGGCAACCCACTCCAGTATTCTTGCCTGGGAAATCCCATGGACAGAGGAGCCTGGCAGGCTATAGTCCATGGGGTCACAAAAGAGTCGGACACGACTCAACAACTGACAACGTGGTCACAGCAGGACAGGGCTAACGGGCAATTCCAGGGGGAGGAACTTGTACGTGAGGCTCCACCAACAGCTATCAGCTGGGACTGTTTGTGTAAATAACTGTGAGAAAACTCTCCCAACAAGTAAGAACCCTGGCCCTCCTGCCCGTTTCTCCAGTTATACATACAGCACTTACCATGAATTGAATAAATCACAATTTTTTTGATCGTGAGTTTTTTTATTGGAGGAAGAGTCAAATTGTAGATATTTTTCACCATTGCAAAATATTCAACGAATCTATTCTGCAAAACAACAGAGGTCTCAATTTCAATGGAGGTGAAAATTCTAAGGTCAGTATCCCCGATTTTTTTAAGGAAAGTAATGGATGACGGAAACATTGACTGGGGGCCTTTAGATAAGGCATTGTTGTCTCCTGGCTGTATATCGACCTTAGGGGGAAATATACTGAACTAAAAACAACAGGGCAGGAACAAGAAATGGGCCCGGTGTTCTGAGAGGCAGCTGGGACCAAGAGCCACTCACCAGAACCAACGAAAGAGCTACAACAGTATCACAGCAAGATGCAGTTAACCACAAATGTAAGAGGCCAGTAGAGGGTAGGAGCTTTGTGGTGGCTGAGTTAAAGGAAGGTTTGTGCTTTGCAGGGAGAAGGAGCAGCTCTTCAGATAAGAGAAGGGAAGATGTAAAAACTCGGGGAGACCCTCCCAGGCCAGCAGCACATACGCATTCTTCTCCAGTCCCAGTCAGCAAGCAGTTCCCCACTGTCCATCTCCCCAATTCCATTTTTGCAGCAAAGCCCTGTGGATTCTCTTAGCCTAGTCCTTCTTCTATGGCAAGTCGCTCACAAGGGCTCCGCTTGAACTTTTCTTCTAGAAGTCAAGAGTTCTAGTATGGAATCAGCTGGACTGAAAAGCTCACAGGCTCTTCCCCACTCATTGGGAAATGTTAGTAAAATTAACCACCATGCTCTCCATTGGAAAGGGCCAGTCAAGCTGTTAAGTCAGGGATGGATGAAATGTGTGTAGTGCATGGAACAACCCACAAAGCAGGGCGAGGAGGGGATGGTGTCTGAGAATTACCGCCACACACACAGGGAATCTGTGTGTGTGGAGCCTGACAGCTGCAACTACTGAAGCCCAAGGGCCTAGAGCCTGTGCTTCACAATAAAAGAAGCCATCACAATAAGAAGCCCATGCAACGCGGCTAGAGAAAGCCTGCACGCAGCAACAACCCAGCACAGCCAAAAATTATTTTTAAAAAAAGGAAAGAAAACCAGGGAGATAGGTGCCAGTCTTAACCTAATTACCCAGAGTGACCCCTTTTAAAGGAAGAACACTTACCTGAGAAGGAGTCTCTATTCCCTGAAATTTACTGCTAGTGGATTTATCTGTTCTCCGTTCTCCAAAATAATACAGGCTGTCCTATAAAAGAAGGGACAGTCCAGTCATGGGTCATCTGCACTTTCCTTTCCTGTAGAAGGCATTAGAAAGTTTCTAAGGACATGTGATTTCCTAAGGTCAGCGATCTCTGGGCAGAGGCTACCCAAAACAACAGAACTAAGAAAGACATATCAAGGCCTACTTTCATTCAAAGATTCATAAAGACAGGGAATTTTAGAGCTGGAAAACTTCAGAGATAATCTGGTCCTTCTTCCTATCTTACTATTTTACAATGAGAAGATTAGGACCAAAAGAAAATCAAGTGACCTGCCACGGAGATGTATGTAACTGGTCAGTCAAAGACAGCACCGGCCTGAGCACTGGCCTCAGGCTCTATCCAGGGCTTCAGACCAATGGCTTTCAAATTTTTTCTTTTTCTTTTTTTGGCTGCACACCATGTGGGATCTTAGTTCCCTGACCAGGGATTGAAGCTGTGCCCTCTGTGTTGGAAGTGTGGCATCTTAACCACTGGACCATTAGGAAAGTCCTCAGACTTTTCACTTTTAAAGCTACAATCCACATCCATAAGCCTGGGAGATACACACACACTCTCTCTCATGAACACACAACTGAAACAAAAGTTTCACAAAGCAATACTCACCTTTTCTAATCTATCCCATCTTATAGGTAGATTTGGTTGCAAGTCACAACCCAACGAGTTGATTTCACAACTCACTGATAAACTCTGATCCACAGTGTGAAAAACACTGTCCTAGAGCATCCATTGTCCTAACCTGTGCATCTCAGATTAGAAGCAAAGAGGAGGATGGAATCAGAGCCTTGGACCCAGCACATAACCCTCAGCTTCTCTTATCTGGGCAGCAGACCAAAAGAGGCCCAGAGACGCTGGGAGCATGCCCTTCTGTGTAAGATCACTGCAGAAAAAACAGGATGAGAACCCTGCTTTAAGACACAGCAGCAGCCCATCCTGTCTTCTCAGAAATTCCCAGAGGGCACAGACCCCACAGCTTATTGATTGTGCAAAGACAGTAATGTCCAGGGGAGCTTTTGTTCTGGGTTGGAAAATGATGACTTTTACCTACTGAGCACTTCCACGGATGTTCAAGGTTCTTTAGAAAATTTCCCTAACCCATCTTCTTATTCTTGTGAGGAAAGCAGAAAGCCAGGAGTTGGTGGGATTCTATCAGAGCAGAGCTGGATCTGGGGGTGGCAAGTCAAGTTTCTGGATTGCTGAGGTTTTTTTGTACTTGCATAACTCAACCTTACTCACTTCACATTAACCCTTCTTCTACTGGGTCCTGTCTTTAATAAAAATATTGACATTGTACTCATGATGAATGTGGGTGCATTAATTTTGATTTTTTAAAAAATATTGCATTAGAAGATTATTGATCTTAATTACTGAGATTTTAGGCATTCCCTTAAATTTTGTGCCCAAGGTGAGCGTTTCAGCAACTTTACCCTTATCCCAGCCCAGAGGAAGAGGGACTGAGGTCAGTTACCAACCAGTGCCAATTAAACAAGAAAGTATCCAAGCCACGTGTTCTAAAACCACCTCTCCAATAACACTTCCATGAAGTACAATGACTCAATGAACATGAGTTTGAGCAAACTCCGGGAGATAGTGAGGGACAGTGAAGGCTGGCTTGATGCAATTCTTAGGGTTGCAAAGAGTCAGATACAGCTTAGCGACTGAACAACACACTCACACCATGACTTAAGGAATCACCTTAGCATCCTACCCATGAGCTTTCAAAGCTAGCAAACTCAATCAGCCTAAGACAGAGTTTATAGGAGCATCTTTCATACCTCCGCGGTGGCAAATATCTCACTGGCAAGAAGGTAGGCGCAGACCATAGTTCCAGTTCTTCCTAGAAAAGAAGTTAGTCCATGAACCATTGTTCCTGAGAGCACTTGATATAAAACCACTCTCCAAAGTATTTAAAGAGCTCATTGTGGATTGATATTCTTTCACACCAAAAGTACAGGTTAAAAATATTTCAATTCAGAGAGAGCCAAGGCTGGTACGCTGCTTGTTCTGAGGGTCTGCCTAGAGTTCTATGTTAACTGTGTGCACACATGTGCACGTGTATGTTGTTCTTGAATCACGACCCCTGGGGACTGCAGTAACAGGCTCTGCTCTAGGACTCTAAAGCTAAAGTGATGCTCACCGATTAAGAGCTAGTTATACACCCTGTTTCTCTACTAATGTAAATAAAAGAAGCTATAAAAGATAAAAGACGGACAGAACCCAAACCACCACCCATTTGCAATACCCACTCCTTCTATTTCAGTTAGAGTTATTGTGTTGTAAAGCATACACTAAAATAGGAAGAACAGCGTAATGAGCCCGCATACACCTGTGCCCCAGATTCCATAACTATTAATTGTTTTACTTGTTTCTTTTCTTCCTTCATCCTTCTCCCCCTCCTTCTTTCTATGCCCTTCTGCAGCATCTTATTTTATTATTAATTAATTTTTATTGGCGTATAGCTGCTTTACAATGTAGTGTTAGCTTCTACTGCCCAGCAGAGTGAATCAGCTAAACGTATATCCCCCCACTTCGGATTTTCCTCGCATTTAGGTCATCACAGAGCATTAAGGAGAGTTGCTCGTGCCAGACAGTGTGTGCCCATCAGCTGTCTATTTTACACACAGCATCAATAGCATGTATATGTCAATCCCAATCTCCCAATTCTTCCCACCCTTACCCACCTTGTATCCACACATTTGTTCTCTAGGTCCATGCGTCTATTTTTGCTTTGCAAATAACTTCATCTATACCATTTCTAGATTCCACATATATGCTTTCACCCCCGTAGCATTTTAAAGAAAACTTGATTTCATGTCATTTCAAGCTCAAAGTCTCATGCTTTTTTTCTAATTTATATTTTTGTCCAGGCACACAAAGTGTGAGTTAAAAAGTACATTGCTTCTATTATTTCTACAATGACCTGTGATTTTGTCTTAGCTAGCGTATGCTGAACCTATTCTATGTAATTCCAAACTTACCCTTTTACCTTGAGATGCACTTTATTTTCTATTCTATCCTTCAAACAAATGAATGTTTACATTTATTTTTCAATCCATAGTTTGAAAAACACTACTCTAAGCCAATAACTTTCAAAGAAAACTTTGTACCACCTTGTCCTCTGATAAATAAAAGCTTCTTGCTAAAGAAGGCTACTGACCATTAACAACCTGGCTCTCTCTAGGTTAACATTTCAAATTTGTTGGACATCTACGAATCTCTACAGCCCTTATATATTCCCATTTGAAAAAAAAAAAAAAAAAAACCACACCCAACTTTTGTAGATCCATGTCCTGGTGGCTGTGGATAAGCACACACACTCTGCCATAGATAGAGTAGCCACTTTCTCATCCAGTCAACTCAGGTATGCAAGGAATCATTAAAATGCTTTACATTTGTTTTTAGTATTTTAACTTAAAACACAGGTGTATATTCACTCACTAAACTTTTGCTATTGGACAAAAGTTTTAACTTTTTAAGTATGATGAAAAGAATTTACCAAAATATGTACCAGGTTTACCATATTAATGATGAAATGATGATAACATTCCTTCCAAAGTCAGGAACTAAACAAAATGTCCACAATTGGGCTGTTTCTAGTTAACACTGTACTACATGGCTTAGCCAGTGTTGTAAGGTAAGAAAAAGAAGCAAAATGTATATGGATAAAAAAAGAAGAAATAAACTATTTGAAGACTAGGAAAATCCAAGTAATTCTATAGGCTAACTCCTAAAACTGATGACAAGAGTTCAGGAAGATACAAGGTCAACACTAAAAGAACAAACAAGCAAACAAGAAACCCCAACAAACTCATGGCTAAATAAAGGATGTAGGCTGAAATCTTCAGAGTAATTACTAAGGAATATAAAAAGAGTATATGACTTCCAAGCAAATGGTGGGGGTGGAAAAAAGCAAAAAATTCCATCAAAATAGCAGTAAAGATATAGAATATGTGAATAAAACAATGAACAAACAACCTAATGGGCACATATAGAACCCTGTTCAAAACAATGCATAATATACTTATTTTTCAAGTGCAGAGAAAACATTTCATAACATTGATCAAATTTCGGGCCATAAAGCAGGTGTTAGAAAAGGCAGAGGAACCAGAGATCAAATTGCCAACATCAGATGGATCATTGAAAAAGCAAGAGAACTCCAGAAAAACATCTATTTCTGCTTTATTGACTATGCCAAAGCCTTTGACTGTGTGGATCACAATAAACTGTGGAAAATTCTGAAAGAGATGGGAATACCAGATCACCTGACCTGTCTCTTGAGAAACCTGTATGCAGGTCAGGAAGCAACACTTAGAACTGGACATGGAACAACAGACTGGTTGCAAATTGGGAAAGGAGTACATCAAGGCTGTATATTGTCACCCTGATTATTTAGCTTATGTGCAGAGTACATCATGAGAAATGCTGGGCTGGAGGAAGCACAAGCTGGAATCAAGATTGCCAGGAGAAATATCAATAACCTCAGATATGCAGAGGACACCACCCTTATGGCAGAAAGTGAAGAAGAACTAAAGAGCCTCCTGATGAAAGTGAAAGAGGAGAGAGAAAAAGTTTGCTTAAAACTCAACATTCAGAAAACTAAGATCATGGCATCTGATCCCATCACTTCACAGCAAATAGATGGGGAAACAGTGGAAACAGTGGCTGAGTTTATTTTTCTGGACTCCAAAATCACTGCAGATGGTGATTGCAGCCATGAAATTAAAAGATGCTTACACCTTGGAAGGAAAGTTATGACCAACCTAGACAGCATATTAAAAAGCAGAGACATTACTTTGTCAACAAAGGTCTGTCTAGTCAAGGCTATGGTTTTTCGAGTGGTCATGTATGGATGTGAGAGTTGGACTATAAACAAAGTTGAGCACCAAAGAATAGATGTTTTTGAACTGTGGTGTTGGAGAAAACTCTTGAGAGTCCCTTGGACTGCAAGAAGATCCAACCAGTCCACCGTAAAGGAGATCAGTCCTGGGTGTTCATTGGAATGACTGATGTTGAAGCTGAAACTCCAATACTTTGGCCACCTGATGTGAAGAGCTGACTCATTGGAAAAGACCCTGATGCTGGGAAAGGTTGAGGGCAGGAGGAGAAGGGAGACGACAGAGGATGAGATGGTTGGATGGCATCACCGACTCAATGGACATGGGTTTGGGTAGACTCTGGGAGTTGGTGATGGACAGGGAGGCCTGGCGTGCTGCGGTTCATGGAGTCGCAAAGAGTCAGACACAACTGAGCAACTGAACAAACTGAACTGAAACTAATTTCAAAGAACTAAAAAAATACATATGTTCTCTGATCACAATGCAATGCAACCAGAAATCAGTAACTAGAAGATAAATACAAAATCCTCATGTTTGAAAATATAGTATATTTCTATACAACCCATGAGGCTAAGAAACAAACACAATGGAAATTAGAAAATATTCTGAACTAAATGATAATGAATACATATAAAAACTTGTGTGATGAAACTTCACTAAAATCTTTCATTAATTCTGTTAACTTACCTATAAATTCTTTTGTATTTTATTGCACAAGATTATATTGTATGAAATTAAGGAACTATATTTTTTCCTTTTCAATCCTTTTTTTCCTTAGCACTGGATAGAACCTTTGGAATAGTATTGAATTAGAAGTGATGATCACAGGCACCCTTGTTCTCCTGCTCTCAAAGGAAAAGCTTTCAATAGCTCACCAATTACTTTAGCAGGTGTGTGTTTTTTATCACATTAAGACATTCCTTTAATTTTCTAAGAATTTTTATAATGAATGAATGTTGAATTTTATCAGAAACTTTTTCTGTATCTTTAAAATAATATGATTTTTTAGCTTTATTAATCTGGTTCATTACATGGATTGATAGTAAATTAGTCTTGAATACCTAGAATAGACACAATTTTGCTGTGCTGTAGTATTTTTTAATAAATTGCTGGTTTCTCAATATTTTCTTAAGAATTTTTTTACCTGTGTCATGGGTAAGAGCAGCTTTAGTTTTCAAACTTTGGCTTCATAAACTGAAGTTAAGTTCCACTTACTCTTTTTGTAAGTCTTTGGATGGATTTGTGTAAGCTGACTTCTTTCCTTTCCCTTCCCTTCTTTCCTCTCCTTCCTCTTTCCTTCTCTTCCTGCAGTCTTTTTATTTTTTAATCTAATTTATTTTTTAATTGGAGGAAAATTGCTTCACAGTTGGTTTCTGTACTACAACGACTCAAATCAGCCAGAATTATACACTCTTCCCTCAGTCTTGAAGCTAATTTTTAAAAATGTCAACAACGATTATTGCTGGTTCAGAGCAGAACATATCTTGTTGATGAACCTCATTAAATTTTTCAAACTTCTTTAGAAAAAGAGAAATAAAAAGAAGAATGTTCTTACCTTTGCCTCCCTTACAGTGAACCACTATGACATTGTCCTTGTCTTGGGCCATCCACTCTTTCACTTCCATGGAGAACGCCACCATCTCACTGATTTCAAATGAAATAGCTGTGGTTGAATTAAAATACTTCCAAAGAAAACCAAGCCCTATGTATTTGACCCTCTTCTGTTAGTCAATTTGGCATCAATCATACCTCAGAGAGGGGACATTGTGATCATCAATCAAGTATCGATGGACCCTATGATGGAAGTACTTAGGATCATAAGCTCTTTCACCTGAAATAAATGATGCATAGGTCATATCACTAACTCTAATTAACATAGCAAATGATCAAGGTGTGAATAAGTTATACTTTTTAGAGACTGCTTATCTACTTTTAAGAGGAGCTTTCTGACTGGCTCCTGCTGCTCTCAAAGGGTCTCAGAAACATAAGTATAGCAGTGCTTTCTCCATCTTGAGTAACAGAAGACCAAATTATTTGGTTTGTTTTACTTTTGGCTTGCCTTACTTTTAATTTTCTTTTTTAAAAACACGTTTTTATTTTGTTTTGCGGTATAGGCAATTAACAATTCTCTGATAGGTTCAGGTGGACAGCGAAGGGACTCAGCCATACATATACATGTATCCATTCTCCCCCAAACTCCCCTCCATCCAGGCTGCCAAATAACTGTTGAGCAGAGTTCCACATTCTATACAATAGGTCCTGCTTACTTGTAATTTTCTAGCAGGCTACTCATTACTTTATCATAGGGTTACCCAGAGCAGAAGCAAATATGGCCACCAGAATAAACACTTGCCTCCTGAAAAATATCTATTTACTATATATAGGAAGAGGGGAATCTTGGATATCATCTGTTTTCTACAAGGATTTGGACTTATTTTTTCCATGCAGGGCCCTGGTCTCCTCACACCTCATCCCTAGTGGGTTAGAGCATGCATTTGTTGAATTGTCTTCAAAACACAAGCTGGCAGGAAAAACAGAAAAACTTTCCTAAACCTACCACCACAAGAGCTGACTTTTTCTAAAATGTCTCTGCCTCCAATCTCCTGCCTCCTTCACAGGATACGTTGTGCTGTTGAGCTTTCTTTTCCTACCAAATAGGGCCAGCATAAGATGGAGATTTTTTAAAATTCACTTCCTACCACCAAATACTTATGATCAAATGAAATGTAAAAACTAAATCATCTTCTTGCACGCAGTGACCTGTTTTCTATCATAGGAGCAAAACATGGAGTCATGTACATACTGCAGAGATTGTAGACTTGATAGTGGTTTGGGTGCTTGGTATCCAGGAACCGCACAACTTCCTAAAAAAGATGGATACACATCTTATATATGTCCATGGTGCACCAACATAAACCTTTCCCTACTACTAACCTAGAATGATTATTACCTTTTATTCACTTTTCCCTCACTTAGCACCTTTAGGGGAGATTCAATGAATAAAATGCATTCCAAGTTATATCTAAACCCTTTGTGAGTTTTCAAATAGCTCACAAAGTTGTACTTTTATACTCAAATTAGCCTTTACTATAAATACACATTGTTTAAAGCTACCAGATAAGGAAATTAGATGGTAAATGAGCTTTAAGGAATTGTAATTTGTTCTAAACGTTGTACGGAACCACAAAAGATCCTCAAAGGCCAATCAATCTTCAGGAAGAAGAACAAAGCTAGAGCTTTATTGTTCCCTGATTTTATCATGCTCCCCGATTTTAGACTATTAATACAAAGTTGTAGTCATCAGAACAGCATGGTACTGGCACGAAAACAGACACATAGATCAATGGAACAGAATTGAGGGCCCAGAAATAAATCCACACATATATGGATAGCTATGCAACTTAAAAACAGACAGACAAAAAAAAACAATTAAAAATGGGTAGAGGATCTTCTCTAGGGGATCTTCCCGAACCAGGGATCAAACCTGCATCATCTCTGAAGTCTCGTGCATTGGAAGGTGGGTTCTTTACCACTAGCACCACCTGGGAAGCCCCATATGGATAATTAACTTACGATAAAGGAGCAAACAATATAAAGGATGGTCTCTTTAACATAGAGTGCTGAGAAAACTAGACAGCCACATGCAGCCATTATCTCACATTACACACAAAAATAACTCAAAAAGGATTAAAGACTTGAATGTAAGATGTCAAAACATAAAAAATTCTTAGAAGAAAACATGGCCGGTAACTTCACTGACATTGGTCTTAGCAATGTTTTTGTGGATCTGACTCCAAAGGCAAAGAAAATGAGCCAATAGAAACAAAAGAGGCTACATCAAACTAAAAAACCCCTGTACAGTGATACAGACTATTATCAAAACAAAAAGACAATCTAACTGAATGGGTGAAGATATTTGCAATTCATATACCCAGTAAAGGGTTGATATACAAAACTTAAGAACTATACAATTTAAAAATAAACAAAGAAAACAATAAAAAAAAAAATGGGTAGAGGATCTGGACAGTTTTCCAAAGAAGATATATAGATGACCATCAGGCACATGAAAAAATGTTCAGCATCACTAATCCATAGGGAAACGCACATCAAGATATAACCTAACACCTGTTAGAATAGCCATTATATTATCAAAAATAAGAAATAAAAAATGTTAAGAGAGGATGTAGAGAAAAGGGAATCCTTCAACACTGTTGGTAGGACTGTAAATTGAAGCAACTACTATGGAAAAAAGCATAGAGATTCTCCCCAAAATTAAGACTAGAACTGCCATATAATCCCAGCTATTCCATTTATGGGTATATACCCAAAGAATACAAAAAACACTAATTCCAAAAGATACACCATTCTCTGCACCATTCACTGCAGCATTATTAACAATAGCCAAGATACGGAAACAACAAAAATGTCCATCGATGGGTGAATAAAGATGTGATACACACAAGCACATGTGTGCACACACACACTCCTATTCAATCATAAATGAAGTCCATCATTTGCAGCAACATGGATGGACCCTGTAAGCATTATGCTAAGTGAAACTGTCAGGCAGAGAAAGACAAACAGCATATGATTTCATTCATGTGTAAAACCTAAAAAAATAAAATGAACAAACAAAAAAGAACGAAACCAGGCAAAGATACAGAGAACAGATTCCTGGTTACCAGAGGGGAAGGGGTTTGGGGTGTGCCTAAAATAAGTAATGAGGGTCAACTCATGGCAATAGACAGCAACTAGACTTGTGGCAGTGATCACTTTGTAGTGTATACAGATGTTGAATTATAATGTTGTACTCCTGAAACTTATAAGAAAGAGAGAGAGAGAAGGAGAAAGAATAAGTGGAACAGACGGAGGGAGGAAGTAGTAAGTGTTTGCCTAAGAGTACAGTCAGCAAAAGTTTTGACCAACTTACAGCATGATTGAAGACAAAAATCACAGTGACTGACATCTGGATCAAAGGATTCCTCTGTAAGCCGTATAGAAAATAAACTTCCAAATGAAGATGGTCTGGAAGCTGAGGGGCATGAGGTTAAGAAAAAACTCAAGTATGACAAAGAAGACGATGTCAGAGATGGTCAAGCAACTTCTAGGGACATGTTATGGCAGAAGAAACAGAAGAACCAGCTTTATCTAAGAATAAAGACAAAGAGGATGAAGAGGAAGAGAGTCTTCAACAACATCAACAGAAATGATTCCAGAGAAAAAAAATCGAGAAAAAGAATCTGATGATGCCTTAACCATAAATGAAGAGACTTCTGTGGAAAATAATCAATAGAAGAATCTCCTCTGTCTCAGGATGAGAAACACCTAGATTATGCAGATAGTGAAAATAGAGGCCCTGCAAGTAGGATTCCAACTGTCATGAAATAGAAGAACTAAGAGGATCCAACACCAGCAGAACTGGAGAGGTTCTCTCAGAACCATCCACAGGAAGCGATTGTGGGCTCACAGAAGTCACTGACGAACCGACAGAACAAGACTCTTTAGAGACTTGCAGTAGTTCACACTCAGTTCTAGTTTTACACTCTTTGAAATTTTTATGTAAACAAATGGAGTTTTCGTTTTACAAGAAAAGGAGGTCATAAAGTACTTCATGGGATAAATTCTGAAAGAATTATTCATGTAGAAAATTATGAATATCAGCTCTACTGGGTCTTGCTACTAAATACTTTTTGGAAGATGGGAGAGGATCTGGTTAAATCAGACTCGTGTTTAGATTTTTTTAAGTTTAGAATTAAAGTGTTTAAACCGGAAAGTAAAAAAAAAAAAATAAAATAAAAATAAACCGGAAAGTAATAATTGCAATCCTTAATTCTTTTGGAGAGTATTATGTTCGGATAATACATATACAAAAAAGCTTCTAGTCTTCTTCTGACAGCTCTGGCAGTTTTTATATTTCAGTCATAGTTACCATATGGTAGCCATATGGTAACCATAGTTATCATAGTCATATTTACCATATGAGTTAAAGTGCTTCATGGTAGTTATATACAATTTTTATTTAAAAATATAAATTACCTATATGTTCATCTCTTACAGAAACACAAAAATAAAAAATTTTCTCCCTTAGAATAATATATGTATATTTATGTGTGAAAAAGTATAAGTGTTAACTGTTCAGTCATGTCCAACTCTTTGGGACACCATGGACTATAGCCTGCCAGACTCCTCTGTCCATGGAATTCTCCAGGCAAGAATACTGGAATGGATTGTCATGCCCTTCTCCAGCAAATCTTCCTAACCCGGGGATCAAACCCAGATCTCCTGCATTGCAGGCAGATTCTTTACCATTTGAGCCACCAGGGAAGCCCATATTTGTGTGTAACATATTATATGTTATATATATATGTAAGATCATGCATATTATATTATATTATATAACAGAACATTACAAAGAAATATGTAGAATTATTTTATATAATTTCATATTTATTATAAATTATAAATGTCTATATACTGATAGTATTACATATATTAATATATTCAGAATATATGTATATTTGTACACTATATGATTAAATGACATAATTATATCACATAATATAAAAACTATTACATAGGTTTTATAATTTTATATTATATAGTATATGTAATAAATTACATGTAAATATACATATATTATTATAAAGGGGGAACTGTTATATTTTTGTTTCTATAATAGTTGAAATGTATACTATATATGTAGTATTTATAAGTGGAATATTAATGCTACATAAAATGGATATACATTTATATATGATATATAATTATATACTATATAACATGATATATATTTAATATATTAATTTTATATATCATATTAACATATATTTAGGAGATCCAACCAGTCCATCCTAAAGGAGATCAGTCCTGAGTGTTCATTGGAAGGACTGATGCTGAAGCTGAAACTCCAATACTTCGGTCACCTGATACAAAGAACTCACTCATTGGAAAAGACCCTGATTCTGAGAAAGATTGAAGGCAGGAGGAGAAGGGGACGACAGAGGATGAGATGCTTGGATGTCTTCACCAACTCAATGGACATGAGTTTGAGTAAACTCTGGGAGTTGGTGACGGACAAGGAGGCCTAGTGTGCTGTGATTCATGGGGTTGCAAAGAGTCGGACATGACTGAGCTACTGAACTGAATATATACTATAATGTATATTTTATTTAAAAAGATACTATTTTGAAAGAAATATTATTTTAATATATCAATATATAATTAAATATACAACTGTATATTATCTAATTTATGATATATAGTATATATATGTTATATATAATTTACACACATTATTCTGAGGAAGAAATGCTGTATTTTCTGTTTCTATAAGATACCATGCTGAAGCTGAAACTGCAGTACTTTGGTCACCTCAAGCGAAGAGCTGACTCATTGGAAAAGACCCTGATGCTGGCAAAGATTGAAGGCAGGAGGCGAAGAGGATGACAGAGAACTAGATGGTTGGATGGCATCTCCAACTTGATAGACATGAGCTTGAGCAAGCTCCAGGAGTTAGTGATGGACAGGGAGGCCTGGCATGCTGCTGTCCATGGGGTCGCAAAGAGTCAGACATGGCTGAGTGACTGAACTGAACTGATAAGATATGAATTGGATAATTTTTCTAGTTGGTAACAAAGGAGTCACATTTTTCAAGACAGATTCTTTCTCCTCTAACTAATTTAAAATCTGATCCTTGTTAATGCTTGGAAACCTTAAGCCTGTTGAATTTATGAAGTTAAACACAGTCTGAGAGATCTCTTCTAACTAAAATTCTTTTTGCACACTTCTGTGGTGAGAAAAAGACTTCATTATTTGTAAGAAAATGTGCTTTACCTTAGATATAGTTACTTAGCTTACTGTTTTGTAGAAGGAATATGCTTATGAAGCTGACATGAGATTTTCTCAGACGAACTGGGCAGGTTTAGTTTTTGCTTGCTTTTCTGCACATTTGTGAATATTATACATTTCTTTCTAACATATTCCAGAGTATGCAAATATTGATGTATGAAACACAAGTATACAGGAAAAATTAATAAATTACTTTAATGATGGACTCGAGCTAACTGTCTGAATATCATATTCACAGACTTAAAGTCATGAGATGTGTACAACTTCTGTGTTAAAATTACTGGCTGCCAAATTTGTATCTGTTTCTTCAGATGCACCTTTTGGTATTTAGAATTTTTAATTTTCTGAACTTTTAGAATGTGATGTGTTGGCTGCTTTTGTGAAGCAATGTATAAGTGTATAATTTCTGTAAGTAAACTGAATGCTTGAGCTTTCAATCAATATTCCAGAAGCAATAAATATTAATGTTATGCTATTTAGAAAGAACTGTACTTTATATAATTATATGTACAACTATTATATTATGGTATTATATAATTGTGTAATAATACTGGACAAATCTCACAGAATTTATTGTAAGCGTAAAAAGTTACAGTATATGATTCCATTTATGTGAAATTTAAGAAAAAGTAAAACTAATTTGTTGTGACAGAAGAACAGTAATTACCTCCAGTATGTCAGGGTATTGACTGAAAAAGAGCAAGAAGTGTTCCACATTTTGATAGGGGTGTTGGTTACATGCATATATACCTATATATAATTTTAAGCAAGATACACATTTAAGGTTAGTGCAATTTACAATATTTGTTTGCCTCAAAGTATAATAACATACCCACGTGTATATAGGTACACTGATATATAGACATACACACATATACATACATAATTACATTTTATTGAAATATAACAAATGGATATACACTAACGTATACACATCCACAGGGCTTCCCAGGTGGCTCAGAGGGTAAAGAATCTGCCTGCAATACAGGAGACGCAGGTTCAGTCCCTGGGTCGAGAAGATCCCCTGGAGGAGGGCATGGCAACCCACTCTAGTATTCTTGTCTGGAGAATCCCAAGGACAGAGGAGCCCAACGGGCTACACTCCACGTGGTTGCAAAGAGTTGGACATGACTGAAGCAACTGAGCATGCACGCATACACATCCACACACATATGAAAACTTCTTAAACAACTACTTTTAACTAGAATTTCATAGTAAACATCATTTGATGTTTGAACTTTATTTAACCTATAGAACCTGAAGCAGTATGTATCCACTGTAATTTAGGATCTTAACCTAAGAACTGACATTTTTAGTTAAAGAATTCTCCATCTTTTCCCCTATGACAGACCATGAAAAATGGCCACAATTACCCACAGATACAACAGAGATGGTATCTGTTGTCTGTCTGAATTGAACTGGGTTTGTAGTTGACTTATCTAATAGAATGACGTAGAAGCCACATTCCACTAGTTTGGAGCCTGGGCCTTTGGAGGTTCGGCATTCTTTGGCTGGATAATAACGAGGTCCTTGTCACTCCCTTATGTAAACAAGCCTGAGCTAGCCTGTTGGAGAATGAGAATCACATGGAGCTTCCAGGCATGCCATCTTAGACTAGCCAATCCTCAGATGCCCAGGGGTTGCCCACAGATGCATAAGTCAGCTCTGCCAAGATTAGTGAAGTCAATTCCTGATTGGCAGAACCAGCCAGTTAAGCCTAACTCAAATTTACAAACCACGTTATCATGAGCTATGTCAATGTTTGCTGTTGGAAGTCACTGAAGTTTTGGGGTAATTCATAACACAGCAAAAGTTAACAGATAACAACCCATGAGAATTTTTTTTTTGTCTGAAAGAGTACATTTTTATTTTTATTTATTCATTTATTTTTATTTTTTAAGAGTACATTTTTAGGAGAGTACTGCTGTCTCTGGACCAAGGTTATCTTATGACTCCAGAATCTATGTTGGCTGAGAAAAGTGAGCTTCTGTTAGATTAGAAACCTTTACCTTAATGGGATTCCTGTAGAAAGACTGCTTTCCAGAAGATGGGAATGACATGGCAATAATACGCTCTGGAAGTCAAAACAATCACTATTACAAATGTTATAGATGTGAAACAATATATGAGAACTCAGTTTACATATAATCAGACTCCTTTTCCATAGAAAAGAATTTTCAGGATGAAAATGACCAGAGAAAAAGCTAACTAACCCTCAGAATAATCAGCATAACATATGAAAGTATTCACTATTTTGATCATTACACTTAATGTTCCCAAGACTCAAATGGTTCAAGACTTAAGCAACAGATTTGTCTGTTCAAATGGTTCAAGAATTAAGCAATAACTTTAGTCTGGAGCACCCCCTGTGGTCGGAATTTGTTTCTTAACACCAAAGGAAAATGAGAGATCTGGGCTCCAACAGCGTTAGGACCTCCTGGGATGTTTTCCAGTGTTCCTTTGATTCAGAAACCTGAGACCTAAACGCAATGACCTCATCACTAGGGTTCCAGCAAGAGAAGAGGTTTCTCTGAAACCCTTGAGACCAAGGATTACGACTAAAATTTAATAAATTCTAAACCAAACAAATGACTTCAGCTGAAAACCCATGCAACTTCCTATACTATAACCAAGTAGCCCTGATTTGAGATGAAAATTAAGATTTTTCCATTGTCAGGGTTACACTCCAAATATGTCACTACCATAGTGGCATAAGTCTTCACGGACAAAGAATGCATTGCAAGAACATGACTTGGGCAAAACTCACACACACGAAAAATATGGTGTTAATATAAGCAATCAACAGATAAACTTCACAAACCAGTAACGTAAGTGAGGTCTAAGTCAAATCCATCCTTCTTGTACCGCCGTTTGTTTCCTGAAACCTAAGAGTTTATAACAGTCATTCACTTGTAATACATAAACCAACATTAAAAAAAGGAACAAAGAACAATATATAGATATCTACAACCCTAAACAGTATTTCCCAAAATGCAAACATTTTTTTCTGAAAAGTAAGCATATTTCGCCCACTTACCATCCTTCTGGTCAACATTTCAAGATGTCTTTTTTGATGAGCCAGATGAAAAACTCTTATCAGAATGACAAGTCTTACAGGTTGTAAAATAATTCTCAACCTAACAATAAATTTAAAAGATTCAGTTTTGCTTTAGAAACAGAGGATTTTGTCAATATAGACTAAGTCTAGAGCCGCAGCTCTTAACCAAGGGCAATTTTGCCTACACCCTCCACTCCACCCCAGCTTCCCTCCTGCCCACCCAAGGCATATTCGGCAATGTTCAGAGACATTTCTAGTTGTCACAACAGCCTTTGGGCTGGCGGGGAGGGGGCAGGTATTGCTACTTGTATCTAGTGGGTAGAGGCCAAGGATGCTGGTCAGTATCAATGCATAGGACAGCTCCCAATACTGGGACTTCCCTGGCAGTTCAATGGTTAAAACTCTGTGCTTTCACCGCAGGGGAGCTTGGGTTCAACTCCTGGTTAGAGAACTAACCTACATGGTCAAAAATTTAAGAAAAAAATTTTTTAATTCAAAAATCAAAATAATAGTGCTGGGTTGAGGAAACTCTGGTTTAAAGAAAAACCATGATAGACTCTCAGAATGTATAAATTTAACTTCAGTGGATTTAGGACAAGAATTTTCCCATCAGAAGAGAATTCCTGTTCATCTCTGTCACTCCCATGAGTAACAGGGGCTCACTAGAGCTGTGAACATACATCACACAAGCAGCAGACTGAGTTACTTTCCAAGTGTGTCTCCTACCATCAGGAGGAAACATGATGGCAGAGAAGTGATGGTTTGGGCTAGTGCTTCTCTAACTTGAGCATGCATACTGATTCAGTGGATCGAGAGTAGGCCCTGAGGTGGTATTGTTTTTGTATTTCTGATAAGTTCTTCACTGATCCTGGCATTGCCTATCTAAGGACCACGCTGACTTTGGCTATTTTTTAAAAAATCTCCAAAAGCTTATCATATTAAATTTTGTTGGGACCTGAATAAAAGTCCTTAGATGCCAGAGTGCAAAAAAAGCAGTACACTATTTGACTCAGGAATAAGCCTAGTGAGTCACCCAACAGCCACATCCCAGGACACTTTTATTCTTTTTCTCACTGCCACAGTAGAAAGAAGAGGAGGGAAAAGAAAAAAGTCATTGGTCTCTCACACATTTTTGTTTGATCCCTAGCAGTTCTAACTTCGCCTCAGCTTACATCATGTCAACTCTACTGCAAAAATGCTACTTCTGTGTTGCTACCCAAGTCACCTGGTTTTCTGTTCCATTTGTTCCTTTTTAGAGAATCATCATAAAAGTCACTCAAATTTTGCATCAACTCAAACCAGTCCTCTCTGGGTTATAGGAAAAACCCAGGAATTTCACATGTGAGGAATCTGTGGTTGACGCACAAGTGGAAACTTAGCGAGTGGGAAGTTCAAGTTAGGACAAGAGGCAAGTCCCCAGTTTCTTTTTTTGGAGGCACAATCTTCTTCATTCAGTGGAAGGTACTACCCTTTGCTAGACCCTAAACACCACCATCCTTTTATTTACAAGTATGTGGAAATTTATCTAAACATTTCATTTTCCAGCATATTTAGAACAGAATCAGCACATTTAGAGTTTAAAAAAGATTACATAAAATGAGAGTCACAGATACTAGGTATTTTTTTACAAAGAAAAACTTTGAGAGACAAAGGATATGTTTCTTACCTGGGAAAAATTTTAGTAAGTGTAAAATCATAAAAAAGATAAGTAATATCAACCAGTAGAGTCACAATAATAATGGCAGCATCTAAGGAGTTAAATATATCAGAAAAATACAGTTGTATCCTATAATAAAAAAAAAACACACAAACAAAAAATGCAAGCTGATGCTTCCCCAAAGAAATCAGGATATTTTAAGAGGATAAATTTATTTGACTCATCCCCCCCCTCTTAATTCTGTTTTAATGAATGATTGAAAGTACATTTACCAGACTAAGAGAAAAAATATTCATATTCATTATTTTAGATTTACATATGACAAAAGCATCCATATTGCAACGTAAGTACAGTAAGAGGTATAACCAAACGAGTGAATAAGATATAATCAAACCACTGAACAAAAGGCAAGCACCATCTTCACAACAGGTGGGAGAGAAAGATGAGATGGTGGGTTGAGCTAACAGGCAATGAAAGCTAAACATGTCACAGCCCTAGAAAAACAGACTGTGAGGAGGGCACAAGAGGAAACTGAGAGGGAGACATGTCCACCGCTTTGGCCAATAAACTCATCCCTGGCTTCATCCCCACAGTGGAATCCCAGTGGGCTGGTGTGGCCTCCTCTGTGCAGAGGGGAACTTCTAGTGTCTGCACCTCCTCCCCAACACTGGCTCCTGCAGCCATGGGCAATGAGGCTCCAGAGAAAGCCTCTTGCAATGCTGGGGTAGCCTCTTTTAGGTTGGGGATAACCTGGGAGTGGGCAACTGTCCTAAGCTCAGAGATTTGAGAGCAGAGGGTTCAGCTGGAGAGGAAATAAGTGTGTTCCAAATGTTCTGGTGAAGTGAGGCTGAAGAACTGAGTCCCTGACTTCACATCTATGCAGCTCCGAGGCTGCATGCCCACCTTCTCAGGAAGCCAGCAGCCAAGAAAGCCAATTGCTGCCTCTCTCCTGAGCGCCCCCCCCGCCCCCCCCCCCCCCCCCCCCCGCCCCACTGGGATGTGCATCCCTCAGCTCTTCGGGAACCTTACCAAAAGTTTCTATTTCAGCTGAGGTAGGTACTTGTTCGTGATTTATTACCTAGTATTTAATACACTGTCAGCTGATGTTGGGAAAGATTGAAGGCTAAAAGGAGAAGGGGGTGGCAGGGGATGAGAGAGTTAGATAGCATCACTGACTCAATGGCCATGAATCTGAGCAAATTCCAGGAGACAGTGAAGGACAAGGAAGCCTGGCATACTGAAGTCCATGGAGTCCCAAAGAGTCAGACATGACTAAACAACAGATTTTATTTACACTCAACTCTTCATGAAACTACCAATATTTATGCTTCACATATATATTCCTCTTAATAATGTGCATGTAGACATACTAGCTGCTTGGCTCCATTCTTCAAACCCTTTAGCTTTATCTTTGTTAAAGGAACCAGCTAGAATACATGGTTTGGAGATTAGAGTGCCAGTTGCAACCATAATATTAAAGCAAAATCTAGTAGAAACTGGGATTTGGACTATCATTTCTCTTGTTTCTCCATGCTTCAAAGAGATTTATTTTGACAAAGAGGGGCATATTTGGTTGCATTGACCTGCTAATTACTTGGGGATGCCTCTTACAGTACAAAATAGTTCTATGTGTTTTTTAAAAAACTAATAAAACTTACCCTTCTATAAACACTCGAAGAGAAATATCCATGAAAAAAAATAAAGCAATAGCAAGAGAAATTAAACGAGATTCCAAAGAAATATATATCGTGCCACTAAAGAAAATTATGTCTTTGATGATGAGGGCCATGTCCACACAGATCAGCAGGATTGCAAATATTCTATAACAAATAAATAGACTGAATAAGGATAAAGTGGTTTTTACACTGACAGACTAATTTCAGCCCAATGATCTGATATCAAAATGCCATTATTTCGAATTAAACTATTCGGTAGTAGGGAGAAATGCTCTGCTTTTGAGTCTCAAATTACTCTGAACAAACTTATGGTTGCCCAGGGGGAAGGATGCTTTTGATCTGTGGTGTTGGAGAAGACTCTTGACAGTCCCTTGGACTGCAAGGAAATCCTAAATGAAATCAGTCCTGAATATTCATTGGAAGGACTGATGCTGAAGCTGAAACTCCAATACTTTGGCCACCTGATGTGAAGAACTGACTCATTGGAAAAGACCCTGATGCTGGTAAAGATTGAAGGCAGGAGGAGAAGGGGACAACAGAGGATGAGATGGTTGGATGGCATCACTGACTGGATGAACATGAGTTCGAGCAAGTTCTGGGAGTTTGTGATGGACAGGGAAGTCTGGCGTGCTATAGTCATGGGGTCGCAGAGTCGGACATGACTGAGCAACTGAACTGAACTGAGGGGGTAGGATGGGGGAAAGGGAGAGTTGGGAATTTGGGATGGATACATACACACTGCTATGTTTAAAATGCATAACCAACAAGGACCTACTGTGTAGCACAGGGAACTCTGCTCAATGTTATGTGACAGCTTGGATGGGAGGGACGTTTGGGGGGAAATGGATACATGTATGTGTGTGACTGAGTCCCTTCACTGTTTACCTGAAACTATGACAACATTGTTAATTGGTTATACTCCAATACAAAATGCAACATTGTTAGTTGGCTATGTGTGTGTGCTAAGTCACTTCAGGGTATCCAACTCTGTGCTATGCTGCAGACTGGAGCCCGCCAGGCTCCTCGCTCCATGGGATTCTCCAGGCAAGAATACTGGAGTGGGTTACCATGCCCTCCTCCAGAGGCATCTTTCTGACCCAGGGATGGAAACTTCGTCTCTTACATCTCCTGCCTTGGTGAAGTGAAGTGAAGTGAAGTGGCCCAGTCGTGTCTGACTCTTTGTGACCCCATGGACTGTAGCCTAACAGGATCCTCCGTCCATGGGATTTTCCAGGCAAGAATACTGGAGTGGGTCGCCATTTCCTTCTCCAGGGGATCTTCCCGACCCAGGGATTGAACCCAGGTCTCCCGCGTTGTAGGCAGCCGCTTCACCGTCTGAGCTACCAGGGAAGCCCACATCTCCTGCCTTGGTAGGTGTGTTCTTACCTGTGCCACCTTGGAAGCCCTAATCAGCTACACTCCAGTACAAAATAAAAAGTTTAAAAAAATAAAAACATTATTTCTATTTTCAAAAAATAAATAAATGACTCTGTTTTCACTCAATAGAAGCAGCCATTAGGGAAATAAATTTCCCACCAAACCACTTCATGGTATTGTGCCCTTTTATAATAGACACATCAGACTGACACTCCAAGACAAAACAGGTAAACTACATTAAAATTACATGCCTCCACTTGTAAACTCTTCAAATTTGAGACTTTCAGAAGCCTCCTACCAATTTCTCATAATAAATTAAACCTCATTAATCTTTATATTTTTTATAGAATTTAGTAACAAAAAGTCAAGTGAAAGCATGACTAACATAAGCCCTTAAAAAAAAAAACACTTTGACCAGTAAGACGTATCATCAGTGAGACTACCAACAAATATGGGCTTCCTTGGTGGCTCAGTGGTAAAGGAATCTGCCTGCAATACAGGAGACTCAAGTTCAGTCCCTGAGTTGGGAAGACCCCATGGAGAAGGGAATGGCTACCCACTCCAGTATTCTTGCTTGGAGAATTACATAGAGGAGCCTGTCGATTACATGTTAGTGGATGGTTCTGGGCATGTTAGAAGGAATTCAATTCCATAAATGCATACATGATTGAATTATAAAGTACCTCTTAAGGCTTTCTCTTATATATGCTAAACGCATTGTCCATAAGTTGATTATACTATTTATATAACCTGTGAAGATAATCTTCAAAGCACTTTTCCACAATTGTAATGCAAATTAAAATGTTATTACTTTAAGAGGAAGTAAGTATATTGTGTGAATCTGTAACACAGTATGAAATCTTGCTATCATGTAGAAATGAACCATCTAAATAAAATGAATCTAGAATTAAGGAGTAATTCTAGATGAATATTTACTAAAACACTTTCCTTATAATTATAGAATTTTGAAATGCATGTTTTATTGTTTTTACTTTTACAGGTAGAAAAAGACATGTTAACGCATTACTATTAGACTTGAGTAAATGCCATTTCTTCGCAATTCTTAATATTCAACTTTACTTAAAATTCCAAGATAAATTAGATTGCATTAAATGGGGTACAAAGGTTATTTAGCAACATGTTGACAGTGGAAGTGCCTTTCCCCCTCCCAGATCTTTTGCCATAAAAAATGTCGATATTAAATGTAATACATCCTTAATTACCTCCATCTCTAGAGTCTCACATACCTGAAAGTGAAGGATGATATAATTAAGTACACAATTCTCTTTATCTTGCTGCTGCAAATGGAAGTAAAAATAAGATTTCAGAGTTTATCTGAAATTATTTTTCAGGAAATTATTTTTCAAGTGTATCAAGATTTCTCCTAGCGTGTAGTATGAATTTAACCAACAAAGGCCTTTATATTGACAAATATAATTTTTAAAGCACCTAGAAATTGCCCAACAAAATGCTTATTAGAAACTATGGCCTTCCCTGGTGGCTCAGTGGCAGACAACCTGCTTGCCAGTGCAGGAGACTCGGGTTCAATCCCTGGGTCGGGAAGATCCTCTGGAGAAGGAAATGGCAACTCACTCTAGTATTCTTGCCTGGGAAATCCCATGGACAGAGGAGTCTGTTGGGGCTACAGTCCATGGGGTTGCAAAGAATCAGACATGACTTAAAAAGTGAGCACAAGTACACATAAAAATGTTTCCTGATTTTTTCTTTTACTTTCCTATATAGAATATATGTGAATAAAACACTCAACTTTGAATGTTTAGCAACACTTCTCTTGACTGTAAAGCCCTAACCCCAACTTTATGGTAAGATTAAGCTTGGGGTCATCAACTAAAGCAACATAGCATGGAAACAGAAGGGGATGGTATAAGCTCAGTCTCCCATGAGTATGCTGTGGGATCCTGTGCAAGTCATCAAACCATGGCCAGACCTGTCCTATAGCAATAGAATAAGGGACTTCGGGGAAGTTCTCCTCTTGCAATATTTATTTCTTGACACAAGCCACCCATGAATATGACAGTTAAACACTAATGAGACTCAGATTGGGGGTGGCAAGTGCACTATGGGGGTAAGGAATTTTAATAAGATGCACTTCAAAGGAGAAACACCCTAGAGGCTGGGCTCCTTCCATTAGGAGGAGGAGGAGACAGTTTTATAGCACCAGCAATCAGGCTTCGTTTTACCGTACGGCAGAAAGTGAAAGTCGCTCAGTCGTGTCTGACTCTTTGCAATCCCATGGACTCTAAAGTCCATGGAATTCTCCAGGCCAGAATACAGGAGTGGGTAGCCTTTCCCTTCTCCAGGGGATCTTCCCAACCCAGGGATCGAACCCAGGTCCCCTGCATTGCAGGGATTCTTTACCAGCTGAGCCACAAGGGAAGCCCAACCATACGGCAGCAGACAAGGTAGCCATCGGGGAACAATTTCTTGCCCTGCTAAAGCCTCCCACATGAGAGCCCATTTCCACCCCCAGTGGGACTTGATCCCAAAGCAGTGCTCACAGTCTGTGCCCAAGACCAGACGAGGGAGGGGTTGGAGGCCGAGCAGAACTGGGGCACTGGCAAAATGGGCCACAGATGGACGCTCTGAGGCTAAGCTGAGTGGTAAGATCTCCCCACTCCCTCTAATTTCTCCCTTCTCCATCAGCACTCATCTTCCCTTCCCAGGCTTGGGGAGCAAATGTTGATGTCATCTGAGATAACAAAATCAGAAAGGGGGAGGAGGAAAAGAAGGAACTTAGGTTTTTAAAAAATGTTTTGGTTCACTGTAAACTACATCATAATGTGTGAAGTGTGCTAAACTCAAAAGGCTGGAAAACGCAAATGAAACAGATTCTGGAAAGACTCAGTGTAAAGAAGATAATAGAGATGGATTTGAAAGTCATTGAACAAGATATAAATTTTTTTCAATAATGGGTTCATTCATTCAACCAAACTCAGTGAGAGCCTATTATGCGCCATGGCACCGCTCGAAGCACTAGAGATACAGCAGTTAAAATGGACAAGATTTTCTTCCATCAGGATGTTTGCATTCTGTCTCGTGCTGACCATAATATAATAAATTCATTCATGATATGTCACTAATAAGAACATTTCTAAAACAATGTAAGCATGATACCATATCCATAAACAAAAAATTTATAAGTCTGAAGAAACTTGAAGGGCACCTATTAAAAATTAAGAATGTCTATTTATTGCTTGTCTATATTTTCTGATTTTCCTAATAATTAACTTTTGCTGTTTGATTTTCGGTTTTTAGTGTAAAATATATTTATGGTGCTTTAGAGCTTTAAAAATCACTTACAAATTATTCTACTTTTATATTTGTAAGGTGGTAAGTGCATAAGGATCATTAAATTAGGGCAAGGACAATGGTGGAAGGGACAGTTTTGATGCTGAGATAACGAAGTACTCAGCTGGGAGAAAAGCAGATTCCTACATTTTATACCTTAATAGAAAAGAAATTCTGGGCAGATGTTTTACTTTAATGTAGAAAATAAATTCAAAACAGATGAAATTTTGGAGAATATATTAGAATCGTAGGTAGAGAAAGACTTTCTGACACTTAAAACATAAATAATAAAGAAAGGCATAGATGTATTTGACTGTGTGAGGATTATAAACTTCTATGGAGTGAAAATCTATGCAAAATGGGAAAAGCTACTTGCACTTTTTCGGATATAAAAGTGATACATTTAACTTTTCTATCCAATGGCAGTGATAAACACCCCAATTTGAAATGGGCAAAGGTAGATTGAAGACAATGAAATAAAAGTTCTATGAAAATAAGTATAAACAAAAACAATGTCAAATGAGCATTAGAACAAACATTCACTGACATTAGAGAGATCATTGAGCTAGTGTGGAAAGGGAGAAAAAGAGCACACTGCACCTTCATGTGGAAAGGCACATTGAAATCAATAGCCTCAAACATTTCCCTTGACATAGAATTTCCACTGAGGGGAATTTTTACTTTAAAGAAATAAAATATACAGAGATTTGCTCTCAAAATTAGTCTTCATTTTTTGTAATAGTAAATGTCCTAAACAGCTTAAGTGTCCAGAAATATCTGACAATTTAAATAAATGACAATTTAAACATTTATCATGAATTATTATACAGCTGTCAGTAGGAAGGTTGCAAGTTTAGAAATCAATAAGCATATAATGGTGTAAATGCAAATGCATGGAAATATACTCATGATGTATCACTAAGTAACAAGATTATTTTTAAACAACATATATCCATAAATAAATAATTTGTAAGCCTAAAGGATCTTGAAGAGCATCTATTGAAAAATAAGAATGCCTATTTATGGGAGGATTTATTGCTTGTCTGTATTTTCTGATTTTCCTAAAAATTGACCTTTGTTGCTTTTAGTTTTTAGTATAAAATTTATTTATGGTGCTTCAGAGTTTTAAAAGCAATTACATTTTATTCTACTTTTATTTTTAGCTTTATTGTATAACACCCAGTAGATATTGTAGATAGCATGATTACCAGTTTACAGATAAATGATCTAAAATTTAAAGTGGCTTAATATTTCACCAAGTGTCCAACGTATATGAAATGCCAAAGTGTATGTGCATTAGTTGCTCAGTCATGTCTGACTCTTTGCAACCCCACGGACTGTAGCCCACCAGGTTCCTCTGTCCATGGGATTCTCCAAGCAAGAATACTGGAGTGGGTTGCCTGTCCCTTCTCCAGGAGATCTGCCCAACCCAGATATTGAACCTGGGTCTCCTGCATTACAGATGGATTCTTTACCAGCTGAGACACAAGGGAAGCTCACTTAGATACCACAGCCAAGCACCAATTCCAAATTTTACTCCAAAATCCAGTATTATCCCCCTAGTCTGAAACACCAGTGTCTCTCACACAGGGACTATTCGACCCAAATCTATAAAGAGGCATTTGTCATTTAAAAACCAAACTAACACTTTGTTTGTAAGAAGGGAATGCTTGTCTTGCTCAATCTTCTCAAATTTTGCCCCAGTCCTAGGGAGCCTCATTGCAGAAAATATAGTTAATATGCAGATACATCATTTAATTAAGTAGCAGAGTGAACTCTTCATTGATGGCCCATGACGAAAAGACACAGAAAAAGAAAATTCATGGGTAAGTTGAAGGACTATTTGTATTCATGAGTCACCCCTTTATTTTTCATTTTATCTTTGTCTAGACACCAACAGATTGCGCCAGTAACCAGATAATTTCTTCTTTAGTGCTACTCACTTCCCACCATAAATTCAAGTTGGTGAGTGGTTAAATAACTGGCCAAGAGAAAAGAAGAAAAATATCAATGAATAATTCTATCCAGATGAAGTATAATTGATTTACAACATTATATTACTTTCAGGTGTATAGCATAGTGATTAATAATTTTATAGATTGTATTCTATTTAAAGCCACTGCAAAATAATGGCTATATTTCTTTGTGCTATACAATATATCCTTGCTGCTTATTTTATACATAGTAGCTTGGGGGAAAGATCCAGTCAGACACATGAGATTTTAAAAATGTGTCCTTGCAGTTGAGTACAGATGAAAAAAATGCCTTCAGATGAGTGCAACAGGAAGTTCTCTCATGAGATTACTCAGAAACAAGTCGAAATTAATAAAATCCCAGTGGACATTAAGAGGTCTTTAATCAGCAAAACACATTTGCTTTTGCTGTCAGTCCCATTTACTCATAGACAAAATCAATAAAACTAGGAATTAGGACATACCCAGCAAAAATGAGAAAGGAACACAACTGAAGGGTAAGTAGCATTCTGCAATCCTGGATTAAGAAATTTTGTTGGACAATTCGTATCTACTAAGAATATGTTCACATTTTAAAACTAGAAGAATATCCCACTTATGAATATGTAGAAATACTTTTTCAAGCATGGTACTTATACGCAAATTCAAATACTCTATACCCTCCCTCCCAAATATTTTGCTATCTTTCCACAGTTTTCCTCTTCACCTTAGCATGAGCCCCATCTTCCAAAAGGTAAGAAATTCATCAACAGCGCCCTCCCTCCAAACTTCAAACGGACTTACTATTGGGGATTGAGAAAGTCAATGTCTTCATCAACATCACTAATCTTGGACAGCTGTTCTATTATACTTCAACCACCAACAAAGGCAAAAATACATCATTAGAGACCTGCTGCATGGAACAGTGATATGAGAAATTTACTTGAACAAAAAGAATTCCTTAAATCTAAAAGGTAGTCAACATGACTTAGCTCACTGGAAGACCCAATCTTACAGAAAGAAATGTAGAATTATTGTCTAGAAAATTCTGTATTCCTATGAATCCTTCCAAGACTGAATTTTGCAAATCTGTATTTCTCCCTCTGTCACTATAAGTCTGTATAAATCCCTGCCTTTCTCACTTTTTCTATATAGACTGAGAGATTAATACTCTCTAGATAGCACTGACCCAAGTAAATGATCTGAACAGCCTTGGATGGCACTGTCATTGAAAGAGAAGCTATATCAAAGTAGTCAAAGACCTTTGATGTCAATTTATTCAGGTCAATATAATAGCATCAAATGATTTAACTTTTTTGGCTGAAATTGGATACACTTGCTCTGGAACTGGTTAAACTCTGGTTAAAAACTGGTTAAACTCTAATATGTATATGTTAATTCGTTATTTGGAACCTGGGTCCCTGCACCACCTACTTTTCACATATTATGGATATTCTGTTTTCTCCTGGAATTAGGAGACTGCCTGAGATGGGGACTCTGACTAATTGGATTTCATGAATTCCAATGTCCTCCTTCCCATTTCCCCCAGTTGTATCTTACCTCTCATCAATGCCTCTCAAGTTACACAAGTCAGAGCTAAAGGATTAAAATGTACAAAGTAAGACTCCATATGTTTTATAGATTTTTAAATACAAATTAGCTATAATTACTCTGCAGTTGATAGTCTAGTTATCTGAAAAATAGCATTTTAATCAATTATTTAAAACCTGGCATTTAATTTGTCTGTAGAAATGAAATATCAGTAATGAAAAATCCTAATCATGTGGGAAAACTTAATACATCAAAAGTATGTACTTTACTCCTGAACCCAATCAATCCCTAAGTGTAACACCATTGTGTGATAAATTTGCTTCAAAATTCACCTTCGGTTTGTAGGTACTCATCTCACTGGTTCTATAATTTTCTGCCTTCTCACGTCCCTACACCGTCCAGTAACCCCTCATGAATCATAGATGTCTTTCCAGCCCTTGAGATACGGTCAAGACAAGTCAGGGCCTCCCTCCAGTGTAATGGTGAGTTTGAGTTACCAGCCTCACATAGAGGCAGAGCTCTGGAAGGTGAGTGACATATTCGGGACCTATGAGATACATCTTTTTCCTGCTATGGGCTCCCCTCTGCTCTGTGTCCACCAAGACCTTCTCCTGTCCTCTCCCAGCCCATGCATGGGCAATCCGATACTTTCCTCGGGGTTGTGGCTGCTCCTAACTAAGGGTAACAAAACAGACTAGCAGTAAGCAGACTCCCTTTATGACCTGTTTATTTCCCCCCAAATAGTTCCAAAAAAGAAAGCAGCATGTTGAGGCTGGAAAAACAAACAAAAATCTTAGCTAAAGTGTCCTGTTAACTCTGTATCGCCAGTAACCGCTTCTCAGAATAAATTTCACAAATCCCAATATCCTCCCCCTTACTCTTATCTATATATATCTCACCTTTCATTCAAGGGTTCAGCACAAGTTACATTTTTCACCTTGCTCTGGTCACAGCTAAAGGATTATAAATGCACACAGTAAGACTTTACATGTCTCCCTAGACTTACTTTTAAATGCAAATTAACTACAGAAAGAACAGTAGACTTAGTCACTCAAGTTTTGTCTGACTCTACACCAATCCCATGGACTATAGACCACCAGGCTCCTCCATCCATGGCATTCTCCAGATAAGAATGCTGGAGTGGGTTGCCATTTCTTTCTCCAGTGTATCTTTCCAACCCAGGGATCTGCAGATTAATTAATTACAATTCATTACAATTTGGGCTTCCCAGGTGGCCCAGTGGTAAAGAATCCACCTGCCAATACAGAAGACATGGGTTCGATCCCTGGGTCAGAAAGATCCCCTGGAGAAGGAAATGGCAACCCGCTCTAGTATTCTTATCTGGAGAACCCCAGGAACAGTGTATCATGACAGACTACAGTTTGTGGGGTTGCAAAGAATCACACACAGCTGAGCGCACACACACACATATACTCTACAATTTAAAACCTAGTTGTCCCCAAAATAACACTCTAATCAGTCACTTGAAACCTGTAAACCAGGCTTTCTATGATTATAATGAAAATCTTAGTCCTGAGGGGAAGTGAATGGATCAAGTTTATGGACATTTCTTGACACCTGAGCCCCTTGAGGAGTACAACCTTCTCCTTGCTTCAAAATAAGTTTCTCTCCTTTCTTGGCCCACTTTAGTAGAGCTTCACACACAGGCATTTGGATAGCTTCCTAGGGGGTTTGACTGCTCCTGAGAGAGAGAAGCGGCTTCCCTGGTGGCCCAGTGGTAAAGAGTCCGCCCTCCAATGCAGGAGATATGGCTTCAATCTCCAATCCTTGGAGAAGGGAAAGGCTACCCACTCCAGTATTCTTGCCCGGAAAACCCATGGACAGAGGATCCTGGCGGGCTACAGTCCATGGTGTCGCAAAAGAAATACAACTTAGCGACAAAATAAGAGAGAAGCAGATGATTAAGAAGCATCTGTGTTTTATGACCTGTTTCTCTTTTATCCAACAAGATTTTTAAAAAGATAAGAAGGATTACTTACATAGGCTACAGCAGAAAGCTTTAGAAATAATGTCAAAGAGGCTGTTATATCATGAATACTCCTAAAAATGAACCTCTCAAATAGCAACCTCTCTCCCAGGTGCTCGCTCTCTGCATTTATGTGGTTGGTTTTGTTTTTTTTTTTTTGCATTTATGTGTTTTTTTAAACACGTTTGTTTAAACCTGTCTTTGTTTCTATCTCACATTTCAGTGGTAGGTCCATCAGTGGTAGGTTTTCCTGCTGTCAATTCAGTCAAGGTAGTGCTGAAGGATTAAAAAGGTACATAGTCAGATACCAAATAATTTTCCAGATTAAACTTTTTGGTTCACATTAAATTATGCTTTAACTTATAAACTATATGACCCTTTAAAAACCAGTGTGTAAATCTATTATTTGAGAACTGGTATGTCATTTTCAGCAGAAATGAGGCTTTATGAAAAGCCATATATATTTTATAGGGCTTCCCTGATGGCTCAGCCATAAAGAATCTGTCTGCAATGCAGGAGACAAGGGTTCAGTCCCTGGGTCAGGAAGATCTCCTAGAGAGGGAATTGGCAACCCACTCCAGTATTCTTGCCTGGGAAATTCCGTGGACAGAGGAGTCTGGCAGGTTAAGTTCATGGGGCTGCAAAAGAGTTGGATTCAGCAACTAAACAACAACGAATATCTTAAACCTCTTAAAAAGGTAACGACTCAAGATTTAAGTTCAGTTCTTTACTATTGAACCTGACCCGATGTATAACAGCCTTTGGGGGTGGAATTTATCTCAAATTCGTTTTGTAGGTACCCATCTTTCTTGACCAACCTAACTTCCTGACCATGTCTGTGTTCTGTAGGAAACATGCTGGTTTTTCCTGCCCCGAGATATGGTCAAGTAACCACAGGTCTGAGTCAGAGTCTCCATCTAAAGCAATCATGGGCTTGGATTTGCATTATCAGCCTCACATGGTGGCTGAATCTGGATGCTAAGGGACAGATCTGGGTCTGTTAGCTCCATTCTTTTCTGTTGAGGCCACTTCTGCTCCCTGTCCACACTATTACTCTTTTACTTACTATTTACAACTTACTATTACTCTCCTTGCTCCAGACAGGTTTTTCTCTTCCCCTAACCTACTCCTGCAGAGTTTCAGACATGGGCAATCTGATAGTTTCCCAAGACTTTGGCTGCTAGTAACTGAGATGTTAAGACCGGGAGTAAGAATACTCCCTCTATGTCTTGTGTCTCTTTTTCTACTTTATTTCAAAAGACAAAGAATAGGGACTTCCCCGGTGGTGCAGTGGATAAGAGTCTGCCTGCCAATGCAGGGGACACGGGTTCTACCCCTGGTCCAGGAAGATCACACATGTCTTGGAGCAGCCAAGCCCATGAGTCACAACTACTGAGCCCAAGTGCTGCAACTACTGAAGCCCGCATGCCCTAGAGTCTGTGCTCTGCAATAAAAGAAGCCACTGCAATGAGAAGCCTGCACATCACAATATGGAGTAGCTCCGGCTGGCAGCAATTAGAGAAAGCCTACAAGCAGCAATGAAGACCCAGCACAGTCAAAAAATAAATAAATAATTTTTTTTATAAAAGACAAAGAATATTCCACATAGAATCTCATCATGAGAGCATATTAGAAACAGTATCAAGGGAACTCTAATACCCCCATGGGTGCTTCTAAGGGTGAGCATCGCAAATCTTAACCTGTGTTAAGAGAGGTATATTATAATTAAGATATATTATGCATGTATGTATCATATGTGTGTACATATTATATATGTATTTATCATATCTCACTTTGCCATTTGGAATCTTGCAGATGACGCTGCTGTCATTTCACTCACGGCAGTGCTAAAGGATGAAAAACAGAGATAGTAAGATACCATATGACTTCCAGACTTTTACTTTTTTAGCTCAAATCTGCCAGTTACTCTTGAACTTATAAACTGGCTGGCTCATAGGAAATATGTATATAAATCAGTTCTTTGGAATCTGATATCTCATTTTCCCTAGAAATGATTCTATATAGTTGGTAATAAATATTTTTGCCCTATAAAAACAGTTAATGACTCAAGAATAAGTGCATTTCTTTACTAGTGAATCTAACCCAACGTACAGCAACCTTTTGGGGTGGCACTTATTTCAAGTTCAACTTCAATTTACAAGTACATATCCCTTGTCCTCCACATAATTTCCTGTTTCTCAAGTCCCTTCATCACCCTCTAACTCCCACCTATCATGGTTGTCTTTCCTGGCCCTCAGACACTGTAGATTAACTGCAGGCCTAAATCAGGGGTCCCTTCCATGTGATGTGAGTTTGGGTTCGGGGTGCCAGCTTCACATGGTGAAAAGCTCTGGAGGGTCATGGACAATCTGTGTTCTACTAGCTCCATTCTTTTGCTGGAGATTCCTCTGCTCCCTGTCCACAACGATTTCCTCCTTACTGGACAAGGTTTCTCTTCTCCCTTTCCCAGTCTCAGAGAGTGTCACTCATGGCAATCAAAGGTGACAAGCATTAGAGTTAAAAAGACCCCCTCTGGGACTTCCCTGGTGGTCCAGTGGTTGAGAATACGCCTGTCAATGCAGGGGACACGGGTTCAATCCCTGATCTGGGGCAATCCCACACGCTGCTGGGCAGCTAAACCCACGTTCCACAACTACTGAGCCCAGGCACACTCGAGCCCGTGCTCCACAATGAGAAGCCACTGCAGTGAGAAGCCTGTGCGCTGAAATGAAGAGTAGCCCCTGCTCACCACAACTAGAGAAAAACCCTTGCCCAGCAACAAAGACCCAGTGCAGCCAAAAATAAAAATAAAAAATTTAAAAAGACCCCCTTTATGACCTGTCCATCTTTTTTTTACTTCAATTCAAAAGACAGGTGGGAGGGAGGTTTAAGAGCGAGGGGACATATGTATACATATGGCTGATTCATGTTGATGTATGGCAGAAACCAACACAATATTGTAAAGTAATTATTCTCCAATTAAAATTTAAAAAAAGATTTTCTTTAAAGATAAAGAATGTTAGATATAGAATTTTACCATGAGAGAACTTCAGACACAGTATCAAGGGAACTCTATATTCCCATGGATGTTCCTAAAGGTGAATATCCAAATCTCAACCTCTCTGTATATGTGTATTATGAAAGTATGTGTGTGCATATTACATACATATTTATTCATCATGACTCACTTTGCATTGGAGAGTACTTCAGAGGATGCTGTTGTCCATACACTCGGGGCAAAACTAAAGGATTAAAAACAGACAAAATAAGATGCCACAAGACTTCTAGACTGCAACTACTTTTAGTTCAGGTTGGCTATAATTGCCCTTGAACTTATAAACTGGGTAACTCTTAGAAATTTAGAAAATTCACATGTAAATCAGTTATTTGGAATCTGATATCTCATTTTTCCTAGACATGATTCTATATACATTTGTAATAAATATATTTGACCTGTCAAAAAATGACTCAAGAATTGGCTGTAGTTACTAGGAGGAAGGATTCCTCTTATGACCTGCTCCTCTTTTATTCAACTAGATTCAAGAAAGATAGAAAGTTACCAATAGGTGTTACAGTGAGAAGATTTAATAACAATGTCAAAAACACCTTGTCATAGATACTCTTAAGAACGAATTTGAAAATTTCACCTCTTTTTCTTTCATATTTGTGTTTATATATATATTTGTGTTTGTATTGGTATGAGTATATAAATATGTGTATACATGTACATACACAATATATTTATCTTTAAAATTCATTAATATTTCATGTTTCATTGGTGGCAGCCTCCTAGGTTTCCGATGTCCATTCATTCAGGGCAGTGCTAAAGGATTAAAAAGATTCATGGTTCAGAGTATTTTCAGGGCAGCAGTGGAGATGCCGACATAGAGAGCAGACTTGTGGACACAAAGAGGAAGGAGAGGGTGGAACAAACTGAGAGAGTGGCATGGAAACATATGCATGACCACATGTAAGATAGACAGCCAGTGGGAACTTGCTATATGACTCAGGGAGCTCAAACCCGGTGCTCTGTGACAGCCTAGAGGGTTGGAATGGGGTGGTTCAAGAGGGAGGGGAAATAAATACACCCATCACTGATTCATGTTGATGTATGACAGAAACCAACACAATATTGTAAAGCAATTATCCTTCAGTTAAAAAATAAATTTAAAAAAACTAAAAAAAAAAGATACATGGTTCACACACCACATGTAACTCTAGACTTCCTTTAACCATCATCATACTGTCTTGATTATCATAGTTTAATATTAAGACTTAAGTTGGTATTGTCTGTCCTCTGACTTTACTCTTCAATGTGTGGAGGCTATTCTGGGTCTTTTGCCTTCCCATATAAACTTTAGAATCAGTTTGCCAATACCCCAAAAGTAACTTTCTGGGATTTTGATTCAGATTGCATTGAATCTGCAATTTGGAAGAATCAGCATCTTTACAATATTGAGACTTCCTTTACTGAAGATAAAGTCTCTGCCATTTATTTAGTTCTTTAATTTCATTCATAAGAACTTAGTTCTCTTCATATACATCTTGTACATTTTCCTAGGTAAATATATATTTAGGTATAAATCTATTTGGGTGATCCTAATTTAAATGGTTCTCTACTTTTAACTTCAAATTCCACTTGTTTGTTACTGGTATATGGGAAAGTAATCAGTTTTTGTATCAATATATTAAAACAGTTAGACAAGATTACAGGACATAAGCTTATTAGGCCCAGAAGTTTCTTTTTTTAATCGATTCTTTTGGATTTTTCTTCATAGACAATCATGTCATCTGTGAACAAAGACATTTGTTTCCATTCCTTCGTGCATCCTTTGATTTCCTTCTCATTGCTCATTACTATAATCCTCCTTGGAATTTTGAGTATGGTGTTGAAAAGGAGTGATGGGGCATGGAGCATCCTTGCCTTGTACCTGTCTCTGCAGAAAAGTTTCAAGTTTCTCACCATCACATATGATGCTACCTATAGGGGTTTTATGGCTATTTGTTTGTTTTTTATCAAGTTGAGAACATTCCTCTCTATTCCTAGTTTGCTGAGAGGTTTTTTTTTTTTAATCATGAGTGTTAGATTTTGTCAAATGCTTTTTCTGCATCAATCATTTTTTCTTTTTAGCCTGTTGATGTCATGGATTACATTGACTGACTTTCAAATGTTGAACCAGCCTTGTCCATCCAAGTCCCACTTGGTCTGGGTATAAAATTTTTTATTTACATTGTAGGATTCAATTTGGTAACATTTCATTTAGGATTTTTGCCTCTTATGTCCTAAGCTTTTTTTTTTTTTTTTTTTTGTAATGTTCTTATCTGGTTTTGGTAATGCTGACTTTAGACAATGAATTAAATTTTCTCTCTGTGCTTCTACTTTCTGGAATAGTTTAGAAAACTGACATCATTTTTTCTTGAATGTTTGGTGGAATTGACCAGTGAAGCCACCTAGGCCTAGGGTCTGTTATGGAAGGCTTAGTCACTGACTCAATTTCTTTTAACAGATTCAGGCCTATTCAGATGATCTTTTTATGAGCTTTGGTAGTATCTTTTAAAGCATTACTCCATTTCATGTAAGTCATCAACTTCGTGGGCTTGGAGTTGTTCATAATATTCCTTTATTATCCTTTCAATGTCCTGTGGTCAGTCATGATGATCTTCATTTCATTTCTGACAACAGCAATTTGTATCTTCTGTCTCTTGTTTCTGTTAGTCTGGCCAAAGAGATACAAACTTTATTGCTTTTCAAAGAACCAGCTTTTGGCTTTGTTGATATTCTCTATTGCTTTTTTGATTCCAGTTTCATTGATTTCTGTTCTTTTATTATCTCCTTCTGCTTTTTTTAGGTTTATACTGGTCTTTTTTGTTTCCTATTCTGGAAGCTTATTGATTTTAGATCTTTCTTCTTTTTTAATATATGAATTCAGGCTATAAATATCCCCCTAATTACTGGTTTTGCTGCATTTCACAAATTTTGATAGCTCATACTTTCATTTAGTTCAAAATATTCTAAAATTTCTCATGAGACTTCTTCCGTGACCCATGTGTTATTGAGAAGTATGCTGTTTAACCTCCAAGAATTTGGGAACTTGCAAACTATCTTTCTGTTACCGACTTCTAACTTCACTGTGGTCTGACAGCAAATTTTGTGTGATTCCTCTTCTTTTAAATTTGCTAAGGTGGGTTTCATGCCCCAGAATGTGATCTATATTGGCGAACGTTTCATGTGAGCTTAAGAAGAATATATTGAGTTGGCAAAAAAATTTGTTCAGGCTTTTCCATAGGCTGTTATGGAAAAGTCTGAATGAACTTTAGGGCCAACCCCACATTCTCTGCTCTTGTTAAATGAGCTAGTCTATAAATGTCAATTGGATGCAGTTGATTGAAGGTGCTGTTCAGCGCCACTATCTTTATTCTCCATAGTTATCCCTTTTCTTCTTGCCTCAGCATAAACCCTATCTCCCCAGTGATGATATACACAAACAGTTCCCTCCCTTCAAAACTTCACACTGACTTATTCCTATGAATTACCAAAGTTAGGGGCTTCTCTGGTGGCTCAGATGGTAAAGATTCTGCCCACAATGTGGGAGACCAAGGTTCAATTGTTGAGTTGAGAAGATCCCCTGGAGAAGGAAAGAAGGGAATGGCGACCCACACCAGTATTCTTGCCCAGAGAATTCCATGGACAGAGGAGACTGTCAAGTCCATGAGTCACAAAGGGTTGGACACAAGTGACTAACACTTTCATGGAAGTTAACATCTTCATTACCACCATCAAGAAGAATTGCTTTATTTTACTTTAAATACCAATAGATAGAGAAACATCTCATTAATGATAGTCTATATGAATAGTGATATAACGAATTTATCTGAATAAAGATTCCTCAAATCTAAAATACATAGTAAACATAACTTACTGAAATTCCTATCTTTATAGAAAGAATTCTAGATCATTGTCCAGAAAATTCTTCATTGCCATGGATAATCCCAAGGCTAAATGTCTCCTCCCCATCCTCCTGGACCCCTCACCCCTCAATAAATACCTCACCTTTCATAGATGGCATCCTCATAGGTTCCTGATGTCAGTTCAACTGAGTTATCTCTAAGGAAGTAAAAGCATACCATCAAACTCTAAACGACTTCATAGAGTTAACTAGTTACAAATAGTCTTCAATTTGTAAACTGGTTTTTAACTCTAAAGATCTGTTTGAAAGTTAGTTATTTGGCAATCAATATTTCAATTTTCACTACAAACAGGGCTTTATTATAGTTGTAATGAGACCTTAGGGCTGTCTAAGCAGCCTGGCAAAGCACAATTCTTTACCTCTAAACCTAACTCTATGTCTAACTGCATCAAGGTTGCGTTTACTTAAAATTCAACTTCAGTGTGCAGGTCTACTATCTTCCAGCCCCTTCTAAGTTCCTGATTATCAAGTCCCACCCCTGCATCCTTACTTTTTTCGTATCCTGTAGTCCTTTCCTCAGTTTGGTTTACAGAGCTACAAGCCTGGGGCAAGGACTCTCCAACATGACAGTGGGTGTAGAGTTGGGAGACCAGCTTTAGATGGGAGCAGAGCCCTGGAGGGTGGGGGCTAGGGCCAAGATCTATTAGGATTTGCTCCTTTCTGCCTCCTTCTTCCTCCTGTCCTGGTGCTCTGTGGCAGAGTCTCTCCCACACATTCTTTTAGTTTCCCAAGAGTTTTGGCTACCAGTTAATCAGGGTCACAGACTATTCTCCCACTTATGATCTCTTTTTTCCCATCTAGACCCATAAATAAAGTTACTTATAAGAACATCCAGTCTTTTAGGAAAAGAAACCTTCCTTGGCCATCAACACTCCCAAAACCTTTTCACCACCCACATCACGCACCTCTTGTCAACGTTGTCAGAGGAGCCTAAAGAGGCATCCATAACTCTGCCAAAGAGTGAAAAAAACATACAAAAATATAAAGTCAGACAGTGTGGAAGGCAATTAGTTTCTTCTTTCCAACAGAATTTCAGGACATGAAATGTAAAATCATGAATATGGAAAAAATTGAAGAAACAGTTTCAGGGTACAGCACTGGACTTCTTGAGACCACATCTGGGCTATGTGTGTTTGTGAATATACTAGAAAGAGAAGGAAAGAAGGGAGGTGTAGCATTAATTATTAAACCTTTCTTACCCATTTCGCAAACCATTCACACACTTGGGAATCACTCTGGGAAACCAGAAAGAGCTGAGAGTGTAGGAATGGGAAGATGCGTTCAGTTGATAACTAATAAAGGGATACAGGAAAAAAGAAAAGAAAATGCCAGAATGACAAATATTCCAATTCGAAGGACTAGTCCCTGGTCACCATTTAGTAGAGAAGAAACAGGTAAGTTTAGGTCAAGAATGGCCTATATAAGACTTTAATTTTTTTTTCTGAACTGGAAGTAGAGTGTATTTATAATGATTCCTTTTTATTCTTCTCTGAATTATTCCAAAAAGATACCTGGTTATATTATCCAAAATCAAGACTCCCTATCACCAAATCACTGGCTTTATTAATTTAATCTCTCTGATTCAATTTCCTCATGTGTAAAATAAGACACATGAAAATGCACTTTGCACCCATCAACTTCAGAAAATCATACTGAATAATCACCATTTCACAAATATTGGTTTTTAGGCAGCCTACCTTCTTCAAATGTCATGTCCAAAAACTCAGTATATATTTTAAATTTCAAAAACACCTCAATATTCTAAAGTAATAACACTGCCATAATTCCCTGGGAAATGGTGGGTTTCTACCCAAGATGAGAAATAGCCCAAAACTACTGATACCAAAGTCAAATGAAAGTATGGATTCCAAGAAATAACACAAACTCTGGAAGGCCGAGTGCCTTAGTTGGTGGACAGACAGGAGCAGTCTGGAGTAGCCCAGTGGGAGGGGAAATTTTAAGTTCAGTTCATGCGTTTCCCTTGAGTTGCTTGGAGACAATCAATGCCTTCTCAGAAACCAGTAGCAATTACCCAGATGTTGTCAATATAAAACGAGGGTAGCAGGCTTTCCTGGTGGCCCAGTGGTTAAGAATCCGCCTGCCAGTGCAGAGGACACAGGTTTCACCCTGGTCTGGGAAGATCCTACATGCCTCGGAGCAACTAAGCCTGTGCCCTACAACTACTGATCCTGAACCCCGCAGCTTAAGAGGCCACTGCGGTGAGAAACCTGCACACAACCAGGGGAAAACGGCCCCCACACCCCCACACCCCTCCACTTCAACTAGAGAAAGCCGGAGTGCAACAACGAGACCCAGCGCAGCCATAAATAAATAGGCAAAAGTGTTAAAGAGAAAAATTCAAAGAGGGTAACATTAGGTTAGCTGATGAAAACAGGGAGGGGCCGAAGAGCAACACTTGATCCTCCCCTCCACCTCCAAAGCTCCAAATGACAACCTAGGGTGACTGCCTTCTTCAAAGTTTCCTTGCCCAGAGCTTAAAGGTGACGGTGTGAATTGATGCTTTCAAACTGTGGTGCTGGAGAAGACCTTTGAGAATTCCTTGGATAGCAAGGAGATCCAACCAGTCAATCCTAAAGGAAATCAAGCCTGAATATTCATTGGAAGGACTGAGGCTGAAGCTGAAGCTCCAATACTTGGGCTACATGGTGCAAAGAGCTGACTCATTGGAAAAGACCCTGACGCTAGGAAAGGTTGAAGACAAAAGGAGAAGGGAACAGTAGAGGATGAGATGCTTAGATAGTATCCTTGACTCAATGGACACGAATTTGAGCAAACTCCAGGAAGATTCCACACGCCATGGAGCAACTAAGCCCATGTGCCACAACTATCGAGCCTGTGCCTCAGAGCCTGTGGTCTGCAACAAGAGGAGCCACTGCAGTGGGAAGCCCATGCACTGCAACTAGAGAGTAGCCCCTGCTCACCGTAACTAGAGAAAACCCGAGTAGCAGCAAAGACCCAGTGTAGTCAAAAATAAATAAAATTATCAAATAAAAGAAGGAAAAAACCCAAGAGGAAATGTTAAGTGTAAAGGTAGAATTGTTGGATATAAAGAATCCATTCATGGGATATAAAGTAGTTTGGGTACATGTGAAAAGCAAAATAAAGTTGGCAAGTGAGATTGAAGAACTCCCATAAAATAGTAGAAAAGAATAAACAGAATGTCAATGGATATGTTCTTATCCTCAATATCTAACATCTGGAATACAGACATCTGAGAGTGAGAAAACATGGAACAGAAAAGGCTGAGAAAAAATAAAGATAAATTTCCCCAAATTATACCAAGAAATTACCTTTCACATTACATTTTTTCCCCCAAATGTACAATCCAGGGATTTAATCAATTATAGAACATTTTCATCCCCACAATGAGATCCCTTATGTTCATTTATAAATTAATCCTGTTCCCACCCCTAGCCAACTGTGAATATACTTTGTCTCCATAGATTTGTTTTTCCTAGACATTTCATGTAAGTGGAATCACACAATATACGGTCTCTTGTATCTGACTTCATTTCACTTCACAAAATGTTGGAGGCTCACCCATGACATAACATGGATGCAGTCTACTTGTAATTGCTGAATTGTAATCCCAATGTTCACTTTACAAATATTCAAATGGTATTGACTAAAAAGTGCCAGGCATTATGCTGATACTTCCCAAATACTACTGGCAACTGGTCCTCAATACATCTCTTGAGATAGTTACTATTTTTTACCGATAGTTAAAATTCATGGATCTCAAAAATTTGTGATTTTTGACATCCATTAAGATGATTTGAAAATCTCACTAATAAAAATGCATTCACAGGAATTAGCAATGTTTCAGATTATAATGGAGATGGAACAACTGAAGCCCTTGTTGTGGCTGTCCCTGGAAATGTTCACCACCCTAGACAGAACCTCCTCCATTAAGGCAACCAGTCACCCCTAGAGGAGAAGTTTATAGGGACTATGACTGTCACGTGTGTATTATCACTGGTACACTGCTTAAGCTGTGGTATTTTTAAGGAAATTACAGGCATACAACAAGGTCTTTAAATTTTGAATTTGCCAATTCATTTGCATACAGTTTACATTTATTATAAAAGAAGGTACAGGTATATTCCCTATTCTATTAAGGGCTGAGAATTATGCTTAAAATTCAGTAAATTTGAATCTTATCACTTACTTATTTTTTGGATGCATGAGCCAGGCATATAAAGAACTCTTCTTTAATCCCTGCATGGTCTGTTTCAAGGTTGAATTTAATCTACAGTTAATCTAAGAAAAGCAAAAGCACACATGCATTATATATTTGATATGTTTAAAACACATATGATATCCCCCCAGTTGGGAAGAGTCACACATAGGACTTACTAGGTAAGGATCAGCATTTTTGAAGTCTTGAATCCACAAATACAAAATCTGCAATACTGTGTAATTTTATACATCCTGTGAAACATGCATTGTGCATTTGCCCTTAGAATTTTAGTTCAAAAAATAGAAACATTTTTTGAGTGTTCAATAAAATTTAAGTTTAGCTCAAGCACAGTTCAGTTCAGTTGCTCGGTCATGTTCAACTCTTTGCGACCCCATGGACTGCAGCATGTCAGGCTTCCCTGTCTATCACAAACTCCCAGAGTTTTCTCAAACTCATGTCCATTCAGTCAGTAATGCCATCCAACCATCTCATCCTCTGTCGTCCCCTTCTCCTCCTGCCTTCAATCGTTCCTAGCATCAGGATCTTTTCCAATGAGTCAGTTCTTTGCATCAGGTGGCACAGGACTCTTTAAAGAAAATGACCAGGACCCAGAAAGTGAAACAAAACCATCTCAAACCAATTTTACATCAGAGTGACTTATATTTCCATCCTAGAATATTCTCTGTAGAATAAATCACAGGAATGAGAAAGCAAAAAAATGCGATCCTCAGCATTTCACAGGGCAGACTTCATACACAAAAACTGTAAGTCACAGAATAAAAGCACTGCCAAGTATTAATACATTGCCAAGTTAACAAGAAGTAATATTATGTCCACCTGAGGCAAGCAGCAATGAGCCACAAGCCCCTCAATTCTGGGCAAGGAGAGAAAAATAAACAAATAAAACAAAAATTTTCCCCCACAACAGACCAATTTGTGCATCAATGTTGATTTTGAGGCTTGGGGTCCAGCCATCTGTGAATCCCAAACCTTTGAGGGACACTAGCTCATGCTCAGTGGGAGTATGAAGCCCAGATTTTGGACGCTGTGGCCCCGAGAGCCCAGATGGCCATGGGAGAGTCAGCCTGGTTCTGGGGGGCCACCCCATCCCTGCTGGCGCGGCATCTGCTTACCTTCAGGCGAGGCTGCTTTAGCGGAGGCGCTGCGTCTTGGACGGAGCTGGGGCTGTGGGGCGGTGGGGCGCATTTTGTGACTTGGGTACCTTTCCTAAGCAGGAGTGAACTTTACTCAAGATCCTGGTAGCAATTATCTCTCCTGCTGCCTTTCAGGATAATGCCTCCCCCGCCCCCATCCTTTTTTCCATTCTTTCCTATTTTTTAAAGTCCCCAGATCAAGTGTGGCAAGCCCAATCTCAGCCCAGTTCCTGGCCAGCCACAAAGTTACTGTTAGTTGCTCCTCCAGAAGACTAGTACCCCCACTCCCCCACGCCCATGACCCCTGAGGGTGAGATGGGGGCTCCACAAATGCCCTGGGAGGAGAGGGGAATGTTAATTAGTGTTCCCCACAGGGAAGCACAAGGCAAGCCTTCCTGTCAGTGGGACCAAAGACCCCCATCCTGACCCCTCTCCAAGTCCTTCCTCCCCCCACCCTCCATCTGTCCCTGTAAAATGTTCTACTCCTCTTACTCTGTGAGGGTGAAAGGGCAGCATTAGCTACATAAAGGGCAGAGGGTGTGATGGGACGTCCTTGGCCAGAGGACCCCACCCTAGGTCTTTACCTGCTGCTGCTAACAAGGCAGTACTAGAATAAGAACCCTGTGTCCATGGCAACCCTAGACAACAGATTCCAGGTGGTCCTGAGATGTAGTAGAGTGAGGAATACAATGAACTTGGTTCCAGGCGGCAAGGACTTAAAAAGACTTCCTTAAAGATGGGTGTAGGGGTACCAAGATCAAAGATCCCAGGATAATCATCTCAGAGCACATCTTCTCTCCTGTTACTTTTCCTTTTGCATCTAATGAAGGGGCTCCTTCTTCCACATTCTGATTCTGAAGATTATATTGAGGTTTTGGCTTCCCCATAGGTTGGAGAGAATGACCAGAGAGCTGAATATTTTCTGGCTAATATTAACTTTAAGTAAAATATGTTGATATAGGAATGAGGAGCACAAAAATTCTTTTTACTCAAGCTATCAATTCATAAGATTGAAAAGAAGCAGTCAAATATTAGTTGTAAATTAAAACTATACCCATTTTCCTGGTAGAGTAAATCTGAAAGGTGTAAACAAATACCAAACAAATGAAAACAAATATGGAAAAAAAGCTTCTACATTTCAGGTTTTCTTTTTTGGCCACACAACTTGTGGGATCTTAGTTCCCTGACCAGGGATTGAACCCAGGCCATGGAAGAGAAAGTACCAAGTCCTAACTGGTGGATTGCCAGTGAATTTCTAGGGAAAAAAAGTTTTTAAAACATTAGTGAAACATTAGCATTTTTGTATGGAAATTACAATATAAAAATTACCCCCAAAAGAATAAAGATCAGTTTGACAGTCTGTTTGTTGGTACATGTTATGAAGCAGTTGTAAGTGGTCAGTTGAAGAGACAGAAAAGAGATTAAAGTCATATTAATTTAGCAGTATGGTTATAAAGCACTTTGCAAGTTACAAAAATTAATAAAACATGGTCACTGACTTTAGTGTCAGATTGATGACTTAAAGGCCAGACCATTTTGAAATATGCCAGAGCAACCTACTTTTTGTGAGAAAGACCTGCCCTAAAGAAAACTTGACCAGACCCTCATCTGAACTTGAGGAAAGACAGTAACTCAACCCCAGTCCCTGCAACTTTTCTGTCTCACATAAGAGAATGGAAAAAAGACCAAGAAACTCTTCTGAAGATAACAGCCCTCGTTTATGTTTTAATTCTTTTGTTGTTGAAAATTAGACTTTTAAATTAAATGTAATAACTAAAAATCAGATTTTCCCTTTTCTCTAGGGTTTATTGCTGTTTGTTGTTAAGTGATTTTTCTGAACTCTCTATTGTTCGTACAGTATGACCACTGACGTCAGCTTGGTCTGCTAGTAATTAGAGATTCCCTCAGGTGCCCAGAACCGGTAACTCTCTCAGTGGTTACCATTCCAGAAAGAAAAAATGGCTCCAGGAGCCATCTTTCTCTCTCTCTTGGCTTCTTGTGCTTAGACCTCTGGGGCTGTCTTCTCCCTTCTGTGCTGCCTACTCCTCCTCTCTACCCTCACTTCCCCACACTAACTCTTGCTTACCCCCCCCCCCCTTTTCCTCTGAATTTTTCAGAACCCATCCCTTTAAAATTAGGCCTACTGAGGATCCAGAGACCAAACGCTTAATTTCTTCTACTTTGTGAACTAAAGCTGAACTTTGAGCTATAGTCATAGATTTTTTCCCCCCACAGTAACCCAAAGAAACTCACAGGCTTGCAGAGGAATTTTATGTTACTTAAATTTAGCAACCTGGTATCTCTGACTTTTACCAGCTAGTTCATATGCTTCTCGGCCAAGGATTGGCCCAGCATTGAATTAAAACTGCTAACTGGGAAAATTCTGAAAGGTACCTAGAAATACAACTGGGAAAGTGTTACTGAACCACGTTTGTTTGCCCAGCATGCTGCAAGCCAAATGCTGAGACACCGAAGTTTGCAGCAGAGAAAGCGTTTACTTACAAGTTGGCCAAGCGAGAAGACGGAAGCCTCAAATCCACCTCCTCAAAGGCGAAGGGCTGGTGGTATGCTTTGGGATAAAACTGAGGCTAATTGGAGCTAATTGTAGACAAGAAAATGTGAGGTGATCTTCGTTCTGGCCTAGATACAACTAAGCTACAGGCTTCTTCACAATACGCATGCTCAGGACATGCTCTGCGGATGGAGTTTTCAGCCCTCTGAAGTCAAAAGGTCATAGAGCATGCCCAGTTGAAGAGTCAGTGGTCTTAACTAGTTAGAGCTCAAATTGGGCTCAGCTGATTCCGAATTCCTGGAAAACAACTTAGGCAAACCTCTTATTGTTTAGGCTACTTGACTCTTGGAGGATCTGCATGTTTTTGTAAAAACAATTAAAAAGAACTTTATCAATGGAAGCAGGTTTCAGGTGTAACAGATCTGATGACTACCTTCTGTTTCAAAACTAGGCTGCTAACTCATACGATCAGGCTCAACAATCACTACATGGCTTCCTAGGGCAATTCCTGGGGTTTTTCCAAAGCCTGTTGAACAAATTTCAGGCTTGCAGACAAAAATTTGATGAGCCTGTTCATGAATATTACAGTTGATTTCAGATTGTTTTAAATGAAAATTCTGACCTTCTTTCAGATGCTAATTCCAACCAGGTAGATTTCAACTCGGTTTATTTACAGGCTAAACCAGGACATTTCCCTGCTGGTAAAAAGGACCAAGAGAAATAGGAAACTACGTCCACTCCAAATTTAATTAATCTGGCAAACCAGCTCTCTTGAGCACTACAGGAGTCACCTAAGTGGAAGACCACCAAAAGTCTGAATCTTCAACTCCAGCAAATGAAAAGCAAGACCCTCCTAGTTTCTGCTAGTGTTGCAGAGAGCCAGGACTTTGGGAAAGAGACAAACTCTTCAGGCACCTGTAACCTTCTAAGGGACCTTTCCAGCTAGCTCTCAGTTCTCAATGATGGGACCCTGAGGCTCTTCCCAATCCTCCCTCCAAGTGGTTTAGAGACATATTTCTCTAGATTGGGGCTGAGTCTTCTCCAGTCCTAACTGACATCCGAGTCAAGCTCGTGGTGCACAAGCCCACTACTATAAAGCAGCCCCTGCCCTGAATTAGTAGAACAGTTCAAACAGTGGAGACCTCCAGTGAACCTCAGGATGCTTCTGTCTCTGAACCTACTTGCTTCTGTTTAGGACCTTTGAGAGACACAAACCCTTTTCTCCTTAGTTCTTCCACTGCTATCCATGTATAAACCTGAGACTTCTTAAAGAAGTATCATGCCATGGAGAAGGCAATGGCAACCCACTCCAGTACTCTTGCCTGGAAAATCCCATGGGCAGAGGAGCCTGGTGGGCTGCAGTCCATGGGGTCTCGAAGAGTTGGACACGACTGAGCGACTTCACTTTCACTTTTCACTTTCATGCACTGGAAAAGGAAATGGCAGCCCACTCCAGTGTTCTTGCCTGGAGAATCCCAGGGATGGCGGAGCCTGGTGGGCTGCCGTCTAAGGGGTCGCACAGACTCAGACACAACTGAAGCGACTTAGCAGCAGCAGCAGCAGTCTTCATGCTGAGAGAGCACTACTTGAGACAGCAATTGAAAAGTTTCCAAAATTTTGATTCGGCCTGAAGAAAGGAAGCTGGAACTGTCTGTTCTTGGTGCCTTGCAGAGAGACTCGCAGCAGCTCTCCGTTACAGCTTTCTCGTGGCTTGGATGTACAACACATCCAAGGTGGCCACAGCTGTGGTAGAGCTTGCAAAAAGACTGAAGATACATTGGTGGTTTGATGAAAAGGTCAGCTGGCTGGTCCTCTCTCGAAAAGCTTATTTAGCCCCCAAAGCCAACTTTGTAACATATTTAAAACTGCTATTTTCGCTTATTTCTGGAATGTAAAAAAAAAAAAAAAATGTATAAAATGAATTAGCGTATGCTTCCTGAATAAGAAGGAGCCAAAGTTGATAAAAAAAAAAAAAAAAAGAAGTATCATGCCAGAATTTCCTTCTCTCAAAAGGAGGGGGTGGGGAGATAATTCTAAAATTTGACAGTACTTATCAAAGCAGCCAATCAGATGAGTTAAATGATGCTGTGACATCTTTTATTTGCTCTGTCTAGAGCTGATCCTGGGAACACTGATTATCTCTCCCTATTGAATCAGCTATCACCCTCCTTACAGACAAAATCTCCACTGATATTGGCAAAATTCACAGTGCACCTCCCATCAAGATTCAAAGAGATCCCTCAAAACCACTCCCCAGAATTAATCAACAGCCTATGAGTAAAGAAGCCCTTCAAGGCACAAAACCCGTAATAGAAGATTACAGATTCCAGGGTCTCTTTATCTCTTTTACTAATCCCTGTAATATTCTTATTTCACTTATGAGGAAACCTAAGGATGAGGGTGGAAGTTTGTCTAGGACTTCTGAACAAGAAATAACATTGTTTTACCTAGACAACATATTGTTCTTAACCCTCATATATCACTATCTCCATTTCCACTGGAAGCAAATTATTTACATAACTGTTTTTTTAAGGTTTTTATATATCTTTATTTTTATTGACATATAGTTGATTTACAACATTTTGAGTTTTGTGTGTACAACATAGTGATTCAATTTTTAAAGGTTATACTTCATTTATACTTACTCTAAAATATTGGCTATATTTCCTACTTTGCCATTTTCACTGAAACTACTTCCAAAAGTACTTTTAAATACATTACTAAATTCACAAGAAAGTAAGGGAAGTACTAAATAATCACACAGACATATTCACACTTACTTATACTTGGAAGTCGCTCAGTTGTGTCAGAATTCTCTAGGCCAGAATACTGGAGTGGGTAGCCTTCCCCTTCTCCAGGGGATCTTCCCAACCCAGGTCTCCCACATTGTGGGTGGATTCTTTACCAGCTGAGCCACAAGGAAAACCCAAGAATACTGGAGCAGGTAGCCTATCCCTTCTCCAGCAGCTCTTGCCGACCCAGGAATTGAACCAGGGTCTCCTGCATTGCAGACGAATTCTTTACCAATTGAGCTATCAGGGAAGCTCTACTTATACTCACTTAAGTGGTAAATCAACACAGAAACCAGGAATGTCCTGGAAGTGTTCTAAAACCCCAAATCTAGAGTTCTGTTGTTTAGTATTGTGGTTGCCTGAAGTGGTAGATAGGAACTGAGGGAAACAATAAGCTAAACATAATGCTTACCAAAAAAAAGATGTGAAATGAGATGTCAAGAGAGGACTTTGACATTTTCCTGGGAATATAGAGTTTTATTGGTTAACCAAGTAACAGGATTTGAACCTGACAAAGTGGGCGGCTGAATCCAACACCTACACATAGATCCAGGCACCCAAATTGGCTATATATATTAATTTCTTCAGTATATTTTCTGGAGACTGGAAGTCCAAGGTCAAGGTGTCAGCAAGGGTGGTTTCTCCCAACAGCTCTCTCCTTGACTTGCAGACACCTTCTTTCCGGTTCTCAGAGTGTATGACTTTTCCCCTGTGCATACTTTTCTAAAGGTGTGTTTTGTTGTTTTTTGATTGGCTAAGTGGCTTTATTAGAGAAATCCAGGATTACAAAGGATTTGGGAGTTGACATCGGGGCCTTTCTTCTTGCCAAAGGTGGGCACAATATTGACAAATCTCCAGTTGTACTGCATACGCCTCTTGGCCCGGCCCATCTTTTTCTCCCCTTTGGCCACCTTGGGAATCTGACGTCTTACTTACCCAGCATCAGCCAGGTGCCATCAGGATATGGTGGCAAAGTGAACCAACAAACAAATCAGTCTTTCTCTGCTGACAGTGGGTTTAAAAGCATTAATAATTTTTTATAACCTTCCCCAATGTTTTGTAACTAGCTTTACTCTCATGCTGGGATTTAAGTTTACTCCACCTTCAAAAATAGAAATGATATGATATGAATAGAAATGATATGATATGAATAGATGATATAAATATCAAATGATATGATATGAATAGAAATGATATGAAATGATATGATCCAGAAATTGCACTCCTGGGTATATATTCAAAGAAGAAAAAAACACTAATTAAAAAAAAAATTCATCCCAATGTTCACAGCAGCATTATTTACAATAGTCATGGAAGCAACCTAAGTGTCCATTGACAGATGAATGGATAAAGAAGATGTGATGTGTGTGTATGTGTGTGTGTGTGTGTGTGTGTATAAAATATTGAATACTACTCAGCCATTTAAAAAAAATGGAATTTTGTCATTTGCAACAACATAGATGGACTTGGAGGATATGCTTAGTGAAACGAGTCAGAGCAAGACAAATACTGTATGACATTACAGTCCAAAACATAAAACAAACTAGTGAATATAACACAAAAGAAACAGGCTCACAGATACAGAGAACGATGTAGTGACTTAAAGAAATGAAAGTGTCAGTCGCTTGGTCGTGTTTGACTCCTTGTGACCCCCATGGACTGTAGCCTGCCAGGCTCCTCTGTCCATGGAATTCTCCAGGCAAGAAGGCTGGAGTGGGTAGCCATTCCCTTCTCCAGGGGATCTTCCTGACCCTGGGATCAAACCCGGGTCTCCTACATTGCAGGCAGATTCTTTACCATCTGAACCACTAGGGAAAATCACATAGTGATTACTAGCAGGATTCAGAGAGAAGTGCTGGGCAGGGGGAGGGGGGTGTGGGGTTTAATGGGGTTAGAAAATTAAGAGCTACAAATTGCTATGTACAGAATGAATATGTTACAAGGGTGTCTGGTATAGCACACCAGCAGAGTGGCGCAGCGGAAGCGTGCTGGGCCCATAACCCAGAGGTCGATGGATCGAAACCATCCTCTGCTAATGTGAGGTTCTTTTCCTCCTGAAAAGATCTTTAGGAGTAGAGAAGAGAGTTTATTAAGAAAATTTGCCACTGTACATCTTCTTTAGTGAAGTGTTTATGTCACTTTTTTGGGCTTCCCTGGTGGCTTAGATGGTAAAGAATCAGCCTGCAATGCAGGAGACCAGGGTTTGATCCCTGGGTTGGGAAGATCCCCTGGAGAAGGGAATGGCAACCCACTCCAATTCTTGCCTGGAGAATCCCATGGACAGAGGAGCCTGGCGGGCTATAGTCCATGGGGTCGCAAAGAGTCAGACACAACTGAGTGACTAACACTTTCACTTCACTTTTCACAGGGAATATAGCCAATATTTTATAATAACTATAAATGGAGTATGTAACTTTATTTATTTATTTTTTTGAGTATGTAACTTTAAAATTGAACCACTATGTTCTACACTTGAAACTCATATAATATTGCAAATCAACTACACATCAATAATGATAAATAAAATAAAGATATATAAAAACCTTAAAAACATTTAAAAATAAATAAAATATTGTTGATGGAACAACTACCAAAACATACTAAAATTTTGGACTGAAGAAAATACTATGGAACATTGCGTTCTTAACATTCTTAAAGCCCTATGTGAAAGAATTGTATTTGCCTCCTTTTTTATGCTACTAGACTTTCTCCACTTTGTCATATTCAGTGTTCTTTCATTAGCATAATATAGCTTATTATAATTATGCTTATGTATCTATTTACACCAAACAATGTTTGTTAAAACATCACTTAAAGTTTTTTTTGTTTTAAAACATAGTTTTCATTGAAGCATAGCATATGGTAATGCTCATAATATTTATCATCAAATTTTGCATTTATGAAAAACCAGTATGTATCACACTTAGCTGAGTACCAAAGTAGAATATATATGGAGCTTACATAGTAACTATTCATTTCTTTTGTTTAATTTTTCTTTCTTTCTTCTTTTTTATGCATATCCTTGTATATTGGTCTTTCATTTCTGGTAAGAATTCTCAAAAGTGGAATTACTGTATCAAAAAATATGTACATTGAAGTTTTGAAGCATAACAATAAAATAAAAATCCATGTGCCCATGGCCTCACACAGAACGAAAACATTTCTAATCCTGTGGAAGCTACTGGAGGTTTTACTCTGATCCATTCCTCTTGTCTCTCCACAGAGAGAGACACTCTTCTGAAGGTTCGTTTTTTGGTTGTTTGTTTTCAATTTTTGGCAATGCTGTGTACCATGAAGGATCTTAGTTCCCTGACCAGGGATCGAACCTGAGTCCCCTGCAGTGGAAGCGTGGAGTCCTAACCACTGAACCATGAGGTAAGTCACTCTTCTGAAGCGTTTTATGTTCATGACTCCATTGCTCTGCTTTATAGTCTAAGTAGACAGATATTTAAACAGTACACCACTTTGCTATAATATTTAAGTTTTACAATAATGGATATCATGATGCCACGATATTTATACTGAAGCACATTTCGATCACTAAAAACCACTTGATAAATATTAATTAAATTGGGGACTTGCCTGGTGGTCCGGTGGTTAAGACTGCCTTCCAGGGCAGGGGGTGTGGGTTTGATCCCTGGTCGGGGAGCTAAGATCCCACAGGCCTCGTGGCCAAGTTTCTTGGCCAAGTTTCCAAAACATAAAACAGAAACAATATTATAATAAATTCAATAAAGACTTTAAAAATGGTCCACATTAAAAAAAAAAAAACTCTTAAAAACTTAAATTGCTGGGGTTGTTTGCATTGTTTACAAAAATGTTATTCCATTAAATATCTAAATAGTATTTTGTGTTAATAAATATCAGTGGCTCTTTGATTTAAAGGCAGTAAAATATAAGCTAATTGTAAAAGTTTTCCATATATTCACATTATTTTCCAGTGACATGGCACTCCCCCTATATTTAGAAATAGGTTATTTTGGCAAGAAAAAGACTGGTGAATTCTAGTAAGTACGAAGTAGACACAGATGAAGGCTTTTGAACCTAGAAAAGGAAGGGTCATTTTCTATAAATGATTTTTTCAGTTTCTCATATTTATGCCGTTATCTTAATTACTGTATTACCAGTTGGCTTCACTAGAGGGAGCTATGTGCCGTGCTGGGCTTAGCCGCTCAGTCCTGTCCGACTCTTGGCTACCCTATGGACTGTAACCACCCAGGCTCCTTGGTTCATGGGCTTTTCCAGGCAAGAATCCTGGAGTGGGTTGCCATGCCCTCCTTCAGGGGATCTTCCCAGCCCAGGAATCAAACCCAGGTCTCCAGCATTGCAGGCAGATTCTTTACCATCTGAGCCACCAGGGAAGCCCAGATGGAACCACGAGGCATAATGATTACAAATGCCTTCAAAAGGTAAAAATAATATCCTGAGAAGACAATTATTTGTAGAAGAGAAACTATCACTTGTAGTTATCATTTTAAAGGATAAAATCTTCTATCACATGGTTTGTCATGAAGTGTCCGCTCCAGGGAGAAACATCTGCTTGGGGTTGACAATGAGGAGTTTATTAGTTAGTAACAGTTCATTAATGAACTGAGTGGACTCCTTCATTTATTCACCTGGGCATTTGTTTATTTTTTCATTCACTGACCAAGCATTTATCAAGCACCGAGTGTGCCCAGCACTGCTAGGCACCGGGGATATAGAAATAAACCCCATTAGGAATGTAGACACAATCCCAGTCTTCAAGAACCTCACAGCCCTAAGTCAAGCAGGGGAGGTGAATACACAAACCATCAGTTACAGTACATTTGGGACAGAATGACAGAATCAGTTAGCACAAGATTCAGTGGTGGCATCAAGAAAGAAATGGCTAGCTCTGACCAAAGGAGGAAGACAGGCCTAGAATGAATTTTAAGGGATGAATAATTCAGAGACAGTCAAAGATGGAAAGAAAACTTGGTGAATGCTGAGTACCCATGGGGATAGAAAGGAGATGATGAGAAGGAGATAGGTTATGTTGGACATAATGGCTAAATGATTGTGGGGATCAGAGGGAAGGAAGAAACTTCCTAAATCCTTTAAGACAAGTGCTGAGGGTGTCAGGATAAAACTTCAACATGACTCTGAGAAATTGAAAATGATTTTAAGAAAGCACTTCTATTCATATCTTAAATTGTAGACACCCTCTCCACCCTTCCCCTATTCTTGAGATCTCACCCCATTCTCTGTTTACTCTGGCGTGTGAATTTGTTCTTTCTGCCAAATGAGTCAGTGTCAGATCTGTGCTGACATGTATTAAATTTCCTGTAAGTAACTAGTGTGTCATATCTCTCTCCCTGTCCTCTCTCTCTCTCCTCTCTGTTTGAATTTCTTTCTCTCTCTCACCCACAGGGGCAAGTATGTAGAAAAAAGCGCAGTGTCATTTGTAGACAGTTAAAAATAAAAAGATATAGAAGCACTGTTCCTATAACAGCAAAACAATCCCTCACTAAAACCCCAGAACTACTGTGTTTGTTACCCTTGAGTGTTCTTGAATCTTGGAATGGAACAAGGGCTTGACTGCATATATTCACATTTTGATACATATTCATCTATTTGAAGTTTTCTAAATTGTTTTTAAGCTGCATTGTTTATGAAAAAGGTTAGAAAACTAGAAGTTTCATTTCTGTTTCCAGTCTTCCTTTTAACTTCCACTGTGAACGTAGCTCTGTTTTCAATTAACATCTCTACATATAACTTTATCCATCCCCTAACACAGAGAGTGTAATAACACATCCTCAATGAGCGTGTGAGACTTAGCCGGAGACCAGCTTGCCGCGACCCCATAAATCAGTCTGAACAGCTGCTGGAGGCAAGAGAGAGAAAGGGAGAGAAGGAAGAGAAGCCAAACTCACAAGGAGCAACTTCCCTACAGGCAGAGTGGATCAAGTGCCAGAAAAATTAAGGACTTCGCTGGTGGTCCAGCAGTTGGGATTCCATGTGTCTACTGCAGGGGCACATGTTCGATCCCTGGTCAGGGAAGATCCTTCATGCTGCTCAGCGTGGCCCTCCCCACCCCCCCACCTCAAGAAAAACCAAACCAATAGAATGGCATGATCAAGTTTTTTAATTATAGCCACGGAGTCAAGAATACATTGAAAATCACTGAGTAAAGGACATCAACTATACTTCAATTTAAACAAACAAACAAAAGCCTTGGACTGAAAACAAAACAAAAACTTAAAAATTCTAACTTCCTTTTGAAATGTTTGTGGGTTTTTGGACTTACCTAGTCATGTAGCAAAAAGAACTCAGATGTGCATATTTGAGTTCCGTCCAGGGTCTCCCAGCCTCGCTCTCCATATCTTCATTGAAATCTACACCATCCCCTTTTCTGCCCTCCAGTCCACTTCTGTGTCTTCCCAGCCTGACCTGCTGCCCAGATCATCCCCGTGGGACAATTAAAGTGGATAGAGGAGGATCAGAGTAACCACAAGCCGATGCTGAATGACCAGTACAAACTCCACCTACCGTATAGTTGTTTCTGAGAAAAGTGTACTAAACGGTCAAGTCAAATGTGTTTAAGACATAACATGAGCTGACAGAAGGAGCATGAGACACTTATGAAAAAAGTCTTGGCTCAGAGGGTTCTTCAGAGAAGCAGTTGATTCTAGGGCTGGGGTAGGCAGAATGTAATTGAGCCTGGAAAATCGTGTGTCAGAAAATAAAGAAGTACTCGGGACTTCCCTGGTGGGCCAGTGACTAAGACTGTTCTCCCAATGTAGGGGCTGGAGTCAGTCCCTGATCAGGGAACTAGATGCCACATGCTGCAGCTGAGACCCGGCACAGCCAAATAAATTAAAATTTTAAAAATATAGTCTTTAAAAAAGAAATGAAGAAAATAATGAAGTACTCAAACCAGCAACATAGTCCCACAAGCAACATAACCCCACAATGATGAGGTATGACAAAAGGATATATGAGCCAACCTAAAGGAGTCCCCAGTGGCCAAAGTTGGGACAATTTGAGCAACAAAGTAAATAATGATAACACTGGGTTGTGATCCACAGAATAAAATAAATATCCATCCGGCTATTAGTACAAAGATCTATTTCCATCTATCTATAACAAAATCACTATTAGGTAAACATTACAATAATAATTGTTGCAGGTAACATCCTCTGCTGCTGCTGCTAAGTCGCTTCAGTCATGTCTGACTCTGTGAGACCCCATAGACGGCAGCCCACCAGGCTCCTCCGTCCCTGGGATTCTCCAGGCAAGAACACTGGAGTGGGTTGCCATTTCCTTCTCCAATGCATGCATGCATGCTAAGTCGCTTCAGTCGTGTCCGACTCTGTGTGACCCCATGCACAGCAGCCCTCCAGGCTCCTCTGTCCCCAGGATTCTCTAGGCAAGAATACTGGAGTGGGCTGCCATTTCCTTCTCCAACTGATAAATACTAAAACCTATAGGTGAAAGTTTGAGGAAAATTAGGATATTGGCATCATCTCAATGTAGCTCTACTAGGATATTCATCAGTTACAAAGGGGAAAATAATAAGAGTAGAGAAACCTGACTGATACCACCTTAACCACATGATCAAAGATATTATCACCAGTAACAGGACATACCAACATTGTGTATTTTCTAATATAACGCACTGAGAAGGACACTTTGCCTCATACATAAACTTGGTCTAATGGTGAGGAAACATTAGACAAACCCAAAATGAATGACATTCTACAAAATGTCTGGCCAGTACTCTTCAACAGTGTCAAGGTCATGGAAGACAAAGATTGAGGAGTTCTCCCAAACTGGAAGAAACTAAGGAGGTATAATAATTAAATGCAATGAGAGATTCTGAATTGGATCCCAGGATGACAGACAAAGAGATGCTAGATGGAAAAATGATGAAATTTGAAGGTCTGTACTTCAAATAGTACTGTAATGATGTTTTCTGATTTTGATTATTGAACTATGGTTGTATGTCAACATTAAGAGAGGGCTAGAGGAAGGTACTGAGAAGGTAGTGGCAACCCACTCCGGTACTCTTGCCTGGAAAATCCCATGGACGGAGGAGCCTGGTAGGCTGCAGTCCATGGGGTCACTAAGAGTCGGACACAATTGAGTGACTTCACTTTCACTTTTAAGTTTCATACATTGGAGAAGGAAATGGCAACCCACTCCAGTGTTCTTGCCTGGAGAATCCCAGGGACGGCGAAGCCTGGTGGGCTGCCGTCTATGGGGTCGCACAGAGTCCGACACGACTGAAGTGACTTAGCAGCAGCAACAGAGGAAGGTACATTTGAATTTTTTTCTAAAAATCTAAAATTATTTAAAATTAAAAATTTTTAACACGTTGGGTCAAATCTCAACCACAGAATTTATTAGTTCTGACCTTTCTGGGCTTCATTTTTCTTACTAAACAGGGAGTTAGGAAGGATGATCTCTAAGCCCATTCTGGAAAGTGAAAGTCATATTGGTCGCTTTGTGACCTCGTGGACTATACAGTCCATGGAATTCTCCAGGTCAGAATACTGGAGTGGGTAACTGTTCTCTTCTCCAGGGGATCTTCCCAACCCAGAGATTGAACCCAGGTCTCCCACATTGCAGGCGGATTCTTTGCCAGCTGAACCACAAGGGAAGCCCAAGAATACTGCAGTGGGTAGCCTATCCCTTCTCCAGCGGATCTTCCCAACCCAGGAATCAAACTGGGGTCTCCTGCGCTGCAGGTAGAACTTAACCAACTGAGCTATCAGGGAAGCTCATTCTGAAGAATGACAGAATCGCTTTCTTGCCCATGGCGTTTGACTTCCTTTACTTCTGCAGACCACATGCAACAGATGTTGAAAGTGGGGAATCTTGAAAATAGTCATGAAATGATAATTGCAGGTAATTCCTCTCTGCAGTTCAAGTGTCCAATTTAAGGCAGAATGATACAGAACTGGAGAATTGTTCCCAGTTCATTAGGGTTTAGAAGCTGCTTCAATAGAGATCATGCCAAGAGGAAACTTACTCACCCAAAAGTTAAAGAAAGAGAGTTTTAGTCCAGAAGAAAACACAGAAAAATAGAATATTAGCTGTTGAAGAGTAAAGGAATTATGAGAAGTCACTTTGTTTCAAAGTTTCCTTAATGTCACCATTGTCTTTTTAGAATTAAAGATACATCTGCCAAAAAAATTTTTCTTAGTGCTTGTACTTGTAATGGATAAACATACTGTTGAAACTTGCCATCTCTCTAATCCCAGCATCTTGGAAGAATGTCCTAGGAGTGCTTTGGTAGTTAAAATACAAATCAACTTGGCAGTGTTCATTTCCCCTGATACCCTCCCACACACCCACACATGCATTTCTCTTGACCACTAGGACATTCCAAGCTCTCTCCTTCCAATAGCATCTGCCTCCCTGCTTTCACTCTCCTGTGGGCCCTTCATCCCTGAGAACACACGGCATTCTATCCAAGCGTGAATCTGAACTCATGATGTTGTTGTTTAGTTGCTCAGTTCAGTTCAGTTCAGTCAGTCATGTCCGACTCTTTGTGACCCCATGAACTGCAACATGCCAGGCTCCTCAGTCCATGGGACTTCCCACCCAAGAATAGTTCTTCTCCAGGGATCTTCCTGAACCAGGGACTGAACCCACATCTCCTGCATTGCCAGGCAAATTCTTTATCACTGAGCCATCAGAGAAGCCCGAGGATATGACACATCAAACTAGGCAAGATCCCTCTTTTATTATACTTTCCAAGTTCAGCAAGGTTTTCTTTAGTCACTGACAGTCAGAAATTTCCATCTTATTTATCTACCTTTTTCTTTCGAAATTTCAAAGTTCTACTCATCAAGGGTCTTCCTCAATCGAACAAAAGCCGATTGTTTTTGTACACTTTCTAAGTGTTATAGGAAGTTGAGTTTTAAGTTTACTGGAAATTTTCTGCAATCAAATCTCTGTAGAGTATGAATTACCCAGAAAACTCTCCAGGAGACCATTTAGAATTATTTACTTTCAGAAAAACTAGCAAGACCTTCTCATGGGTCTTACCCTATGGGGTTTTCATAACCAGATGGCCCACAGAAAGTGCATGTTTGCAGCATTACTCAGCATCCTTATAGGGAAAGAAAGCTCCATGTTGGTGGTAAAGGTGTTAAATCAGAGCTTATGGGATTACATGACCCCTTTCAGTTGCCTGGGACTCCGCCTAGTTGTGTAATAATAGCCATCTACCCAAAGGCATCTCCTTTGCCACCAGTCCTCTTTCTACCAGGGACTGGCTTTCATATCAGACTGGATTAATCTGGCTATTTGAAGATTAATCCCTTCATGCACCAAAACAAAAATATGATTTAAATTGTTCTCTATGAAATGTTCATGTATTTACCCTTCTTTGCTTTTAAAATAGAAGATCAGTTCAGTTCAGTTCAGCCGCTCGGTCGTGTCCGACTCTTTGCAATCCCATGGACTGTAGCACACCAGGCCTCCCTGTCCATCACCAACTCCCGGAGTTTACCCAAACTCATGTCCATTGAGTTGGTGATGCCATCCAGCCATCTCATCCTCTGTCGTCCCCTTCTCCTCCTGCCTTCAATCTTTCCCAGCATCAGGGCCTTTTCCAACAAGTCAATTCTTCACATCAGGTGGCCAAAGTATTGGAGTTTTAGCTTCAGCATCAGTCCTTCCAGTGAATATTCAATGAATATTCAGGACTGATCTCCTTTAGGATGGACTGATTGGATCTCCTTGCAGTCCAAGGGACTCTCAAGAATCTCCTCCAACACCACAGTTCAAAAGCATCAATCTTCAGCGCTCAGTTTTCTTTATAGTTCAACTCTCACATCCATACATGACTACTGGAAAAACCATAGCTTTGAATATACTATTTAACTAGGCTTAAATAGAATATACTGCATATGATTTAACATTTCTGGATGAACCCTATTATAAAACATGATGCCCTGTGACTAAGGAAATGTATAGCATTGTCTGATTTTGTCTCAATCATTGTAGGCTCACAGGCTTTTGGATTCTTAGGTCATGCTTTTAGTTTTTTCTCCTTCACTGTCAAGGTGTCACTATTACCAGTGTGCCCTCCAGTGTACATTGCAGCTACTTCTTATCCCCTATGGGTGAGGGAATGAGATGTCTGTAATCACAACGCCACATGTATTAATAAAAGAAGTCTACAGATCCAGAGGGAGGCCTGGTAACCTCTCACACTATTAACATACATGAGATTTGAGTATGATTCAAAAGAAGTGACAGAAGCTAGGAAGGAAATAAAATGATGTGTTGGACTTGATTATGGAAAAATCTCTTTGAGCAGCCAAATTACAAAAACATAAGACTGCATTGTTCTTTAATTAAGGTGTATTTCATACACAACACAATGCGTACATCTTCAGTATATAGTTTAATGTTTTGACAAATGTATATACCTGTGCGTGCATGCTAAGTCACTTCAGTCATGTCCGACCCTTTGCAACCCCATGGACTGTATTCCTCCAGGCTCCTCTGTCCATGGAATTCTCCAGGCGAGAATACTGGGGTGGGTTGCCATGCCCTGCTCCAGTGGAATCTTCCTGACCCAGGGGTCGAACGCACGTCTCTTACGTCTCCTGCACGGGCAGGTGTGTTCTTTACCACTAGTGCCACCTGGGAAGCCTGGTATATACCTGTGTAACCCCATTACTCAAAGCAAGGTTCAGACCGTTTCCAACAGGCAGAAGTTCCTTGGTGCCCTTTCAAGCCAATGTCCTTCCCCCTGCCATCACACATCCCCAAAGACAACAGTTGTTCTGATTTCTGGTGCTATAGTATTTATTTGCCTGTCCTTGAACTTTACATAATGAAACCATGCAATATACTCTCTTCTATGTCTGGCTTCTTTCGTTTAATGTTTTGGAGGTTCAAGCTGTTGCATGTATTGGTGGCTGACTCTTTTTTATTGCTGAGCAGTAGTGTGTTATGGGGCTTCCCAGGCGACACAGTGGTAAAAAAATCTGCCTGCGATACAGGAAACATGTGATGAGTCCGTAGGTTGGGAAGATCCCCTGAGGGAGGAAATGGCAACCCACCCCAGCATTCTTGCCTGAGAAATCCCATGGACAGAGGAGACTGGTTGGCTACAGTCCACGGAGTTGCAAAGAAGCAGACATGAATAGGGCATTATACATATACAGCTCAATCTGTTCATCCGTCCTTCTGTTGATGGAATTTGGTTTATTTCTAGCTTGGTGCTATTATGACTAGAGCCCTGCACATATTTAAATATAGGTCATTTGTGGACATATGTTTTTATTTCTCTTAGGTAAATACCTAAGAGTAGAATTTTTTTAAATAGGCCAATCTTACTACTTGTGTTTATAATGACTTCATATACATAATCACTTCTTAAATGTTATTGATTGGTTTTTAATTTTTAGTTAATCTATAACAAAGCCAGTGAAATGTAACTAGAGTTACAGGAGAGAGAAAACAGCAGAGAAAAGAGCATAGTAAGTAGAAGGAACAACACTTGCAAAGGCCCTGAGGAGGAAAATATATGATGTATTTGAGGAGCTGAGTGAAAGCTTTGTGGCTGGAGCAAATAATGTTTGAAGGAAATGGTAGTAGGAATGGAAGCTGATGGGATGGTAGGGGTCGGACTGTGTAGGGTTTAGTAGGTTGCATTAAGCATGCTAGATTGGGGGATTCTCTGGTGGTCCAGTGGTTAAGACTGCGTTTTCACTGCCAAAGGCCCAGGGAACTAAGCTGCAAGGCAAAAAAAAAAAAAAAAACAATGCTAGATTTTATCTTAAGATAAGTGTGATTTCAGGAGGTCAAATAATATTTCAGGGGAGGAGATGGAAGTATATAAAGGAAGAAGCAGACAAAACCCCGTAGTAAAGCTTTGGAGAGATGGGCATGGCCATAGTTGGGCTAAAGATGAAGAAATATGGGCTTATTGGAGACATTTTGGAAAAAGAACTTGAGCCCAAGGCATCTACCAAGTAAATTGCGATGTTAAAAAAAAATAGAGCAAACTTTCAAGAAAATTTCCAAGCACTATTTTTAAAATCTTAAATTCACCATCTTTTTTTGGTGTGGGCTGATTTTCTGTGAGACATTAAAGGTATTGCCAAGACAGCTAAAACAAATGAAACTAAGGAGAAAAAGTAAATAAAAGAGCAAAGAGTGAGAAAGAGCAAGAGACTACTCATTTAATTTCAAGTATTAGGAAGCCAGTCCTAAAACAGAGAAGTGGGATGACAATGAATAATACCTTATTGTAGCCCAGGCTCATTAAGTTTTCTAAAAGGATGGGCTCAGAGACCTATTTCTTCTTTTGGTTTCACATCTACCTCTTCGGTGAAATAGGGAAACATCCAAGCCCCTTACTACACAGCGGTGCAGAAGTGATACTGCCCCCAAATACATTTATAGCATGAACATATGCATCTGAAATCACTCTAAACACATTTTTTTTTACAGTGAAATAGGTCAGAAAAAGAAAGACAAATATATTGTATGACTTGTATGTCGAATCTAAAGAAGCTACACTCACAGAAACAGACTAGAATGGTGGTCACCAGGAGCTGAGGGGTGGGGGGAAAGGAGGTGTTAGTCAAATAGCATTAATGCAACCTACCAATTACAGTATGAATCAGTTCTGGGGATGTAAGGTACAGCTTGGTGATTATAGTTAATAATAATGTAGTATATACTTGGTAGTATATACTATACTATATATAGTATAGTATACTATAGTATACTATACTTGGTAGTATATACTATATACTATACTGTGGTAGTTGATAAAAAAAGTAGATCGTAAATGTTCTCACCAGAAAACAAAAAAGAAAATGACATCACATAAAAGAAATGGTAATTATGTGATAGGATGCAAGTGTTAACTAATGCTATGGTTGCAATCTTTGCAGTAAGTGTTTCCAATCAACACTTGTACACCTTAAACTTACACAATGATAAATGTCAATTATATTTCAATAAAGCTGGAAAAAATAATAAAACACATTTATTTTATTGGACTCGTCCAATTGGGACATACCAGCAGCAGTGCCAAAGGGTAGAATAGGAAGCTTTAGTCACCCCCATAATCTCCTTCATTACCCCTATCAAAGCTCCCCCCAAAACATACAATCTAAAGAATGAGAAACATGTTGTACAAATGAACTTCCTCTATCCAGCAGTGACCATAAAAATACTTAACCACTAGGAGGGCATGAGCACTGAATGGACACTGCCTATAAATAACCAGTAGGGTCATACTAGCATGAACTGTGAGTACCACATATACACCTGCCCTCCTCCATCCATTTATCTTCCTCCAAACTCTGATAACATTTCTTGTTTACTGCCATCTCTTTCCCATTCTGCTTGTCCTTAGATGTCTTGTTGTATTGCTTTACGATCATTTGGTGGGATTTCAGTATGCATTGAAAAGCTGTGTTTAGCAAAAAGTCTACAAGATGCTCTATTCTGTTATCATGTTCGATCCTTCTACCAACCTTACAGGAAAGGTATTATTAGCCTCACCTAAACGGAAGAAGAAGTAAAGAGCCTCTTGATGAAAGTGAAAGAGGAGAGTGAAAAAGTAGGCTTAAAACTCAGCATTCAGAAAACTAAGATCATGGCATCCGATCTCATCACTTCATGGCAAATAGATGGGGAAACGTGGAAACAGTGACAGACTTTATTTTTGGCGGCTCAAAAATCACTGCAGATGGTGACTGCAGCCCTGAAATTAAAAGACACTTGCTCCTTGGAAGAAAAGTTATGACCAAACTAGACAGCGTTTTAAAAAGCAGAGACATTACTTTACCAACAAAGGTCTGTCTAGTCAAAGCTATGGTTTTTCCAGTAGTCATGTGTGGATGTGAGATCTGGATTATAAAGAAAGATGAGTGCCAAAGAATTGGTGCTTTTGAACTATGGTGTTGGAGAAGACATTTGAGAGTCCCTTGGACTGCAAGGAGATCCAACCAGTCCATCCTAAGGAAATCAGTCCTGAATATTCTTTGGAAGGATTGATGTTGAAGATGAAACTCCAATACTTTGGCCACCTGATGTGAAGAACTGACTCATTTGAGAAGACCCTGATGTCGGGGAAGATAGAAGGCAGGAGGAGAAGGGAACGACAGGGGATGAGATGGTTGGATGGCATCACAGACTCAATTGACATGAGTGTGAGTAAACTCTGGGGGTTGGTGATGGACAGGAAGGCCTGGTGTGCTGCAGTCCATGGGGTCACAAAGAGTAGGACACGACTGAGTGACTAAACTGAACAGAACAAAAGGAAACAAAGGTACAAGCATGGTTACAATTCCTACTCAAGGTCGTATAGATAACAATAATTATAATGGAACAATATTCAAGTTAGTCAGTCTGGTGACAAAGTCCCTGCTCTTTCCTCCCAAAGAAGAAGCATCTCCCAACATGCATGGATGTAATTGCTATACTTCTCTCTCCATATTAATATGCTTTCCCCAACCTTCTGCTAGTATCATGTTTTTCAAAAGTGGATCAACTGTCCACTTGTATCAGAAACATTTGGATGTGATTATTTTAAATGTGAATTCTGAGTTCCACCCTAGGGCTACTGAACCTCGGCCTCGAGGAGGCTAGGGGTGGGGATTTGCGTTATAAGCTTTTCTCCAGATGATGATAATTCCTAGACAATGTTGAGAAGCACTGCTCTAATTAATGCACACCTCTGCAAAGCAATAACACCCACCATTCCTTTCTGGCCTGAATTCCTTTTGCTGTTGGGGTAATGTATTTATATCTTGATGAATCCAAGCTGTTTCACAGTAATATTAGAGAAGAGCATCTCAGATAATTGAGGGGAAATATCGAGGAGTAAACATTCAGTCACTTTTTCCAGTATAGAGTACCTAAAACTGCTGCTACCAAAAACTGTAAATATGCTACAACAGAAAACATAATTTTAAAAGCTAGATGGCTAGATGGGCTCCAAAATCTCACTGCAGATAGTGACTGCAGCCATGAAATTAAAAGACGCTTGCTCCTTGGAAGAAAATATGACCAACCTAGACAGCATATGAAAAAGCAGACATTAATTACTTTGCCAAAAAAGGTCCATCTAGTCAAAACTATGGTTTTCCAGTAGTCATGTATGGATGTGAGAGTTGGACTATAAAGAAATTTGAGCGCCGAAGAATTGATGCTTTTGAATTGAGAAGCCTCTTGAGAGTCCCTTGGACTGCAAGGAGATCCAACCAGTCCATCCTAAAGTCCATTCAATCAGTCCTGAATATTCATTGGAAGGAGTGATGCTAAAACTGAAACGCCAATACTTTGGCCACCTGATGTGAAGAACTGACTCATTGGAAAAGACCCTGATGCCAGGAAAGACTGAAGGCAGATGGAGAAGGGAACGACAGAGGATAAGATGGTTGGATGGCATCACCGACTCAATGGATATGAGTTTGAGTAAACTCCGGCAGTTGGTGATGAACAGTGAAGCCTGGTGAGCTGCAGTCCATGGGGTCGAAGAATCGGACACAACTGAGTGACTGAACTGAATTGAGACTGGGATAAAAATAGTAAGAGGACCAGAAAGGACTAGAAAACAAATCCAGTGGATAAGCTAATGTTCACACTAATCCTGCTAGCTGGAACATCCCAGGGAGCCAGCAGACACAGTCCAAGGGTTGAGCAGGTGGGAATCAGACTGTACCCCACACAAAGTCAGACTGAAGAAGGCATCTTAGTGAATGAACCAGGTCACGCACCATGCTAATGTTGGTCGTGAATCTGTTAGGAGGGAATGTGCATGTGTGCTAAGTCGCTTTAGTTGTGTCCAACTCTGCCAGGCTCCTCTGTGTATGGGATTCTCCGGGCAAGAACTGATGTGGGTTGCCATGCCCTCCTCCAGGGGATCGTCCCAACCCAGGGATCAAACCCTCATCTCTTATGTCTCCTGCAGTCAGGCAGGTTCTTTATGACTAGTGCCACCAGGGAAGCCTCTAGGAAGGGATATTGTGAATAAATTTGCTGTGAGTCCTTTTAGGGGTAAGCATCCCTGATTCACCACTCTAAAAGTCACGCATCAGATAGGCAGATCTAACCCTGGGAAATGGCTGGAGTACCAGCTTGATTCCATCATTTTCCCAGCATGAACTTGGATAAGCTCTTAGCCCTCCCTGGGTCTCAGTGTCCTTGTCTGAAAACATGTACCTCACAAGGCTGATGTAAAGATTAAATTATTTAACACATGTAAGTGTCTTTACCAATATCTCATAAGTAGCAAGCTCCCAACAGATATCAACTGTGTTAGATTCAAACACTGGTCCCTGCAGCAAATCCCAGGCAGACAAGCTGTTTTGGACTTAACCTTTAAATGTCCAAATTATACCCATTAAGCTCTAACATTTAGATATAAAAACAGTGGTATCGATCTCTGGTACCAACACTGGCAGGTTATTTCTTTAACATCCTGGAAATCTAAGTATATATAGTATATCGCCTTGCAGCTACTTTTTCATAGAAGTGTAACTCTACATGCTAATTTCAAGGCCCCATTTATTCCAACTTGGCCTAGCACCTCCTTCGTGTCCCCCATTCTTATCTCCAGCCACTGGCCCATCGCTGCCAAAGACACTGCCTTGGGAGGGTTTCTAGCCCCTCCCAAACTCAAACATTCCCTAGTACTGCTGTTGCCGGGGTTTTTCCCAGCTTTGTTGGTGGTCAGTTACTCAGTCATATCTGACTCTTTGCCACCCCATGAACTGCAGCACCCCGAGCTTCTCTGTCCATCACCATCTCCTGGAGTTTGTTCAAACTCATGTCCATTGAGTCAGTATTGCCATCCAACCATCTCACCCTCTGGCGCCCCCTTCTCCTCTTGCCCTCAATCTTTCCCAGCATCAGGGTCTTTTCCACTGAGCTGGCTCTTCACATCAGGTGGCCAAAGTATTGGAGCTTCAGCTTCAGCATCAGTCCTTCCAGTGAATATTCAGGGTTAATTTCCTTTAGAATTGACTGCTTAGATCTCCTTACAGTGCAACGGACTCTCAAGAGTCTTCAGCACCACAATTCAAAACCGACAATTCTTCAGTATACATGTTCTTTATGGTCCAACTCTCACATCCGTACATGACTACTTGCTTAGCTTTTTAAAAAATACTCTCAGAATTTCTGCTTTGCCAAGTGTGTATAACTTCTGCCTACAGTTAATAGGCAGCTGTTTTTATAGTCACCACACCCTTTTGAACTCTAGAAACAGTCAAATTCCATGAAAGTAAATTTTGTGCTTTAAAATTGTTTTTAAATGGGGGAAGCCTCTTCTTCAACTTAAGTTGTTTCTTATGGGATGGGTCATGAAACTTAAACTAGGTAATAGAACTTAGGATAGGTCACCCTAGCACCATAAGTATATCCTGTATTCCACCCACTAATCACTTCCTGATGTTATTAGAGGCTGGAAAGGAACACCCCAAAATGAAAAGCAGTGTTAGGGATCTGGGATATCTTTTCTCTTCTTCAAAAGCTTCCTTGAGTCTTCAACCAGATGTTAACTATATGGAAATTAAGTTAAAATTACTCATAATGACTTTTCTCTATTGACCCATGTAAATTTCAAACATTCATTATTCATGACTCTCACCTCTTTAAACTTCATAATCAATTGGTCTTTTTTAAAGGTAGGTCAAACAAACTTCCTTGTCATAATATTTTTTTTTTTTTTTTATGATGGTGAGCAAGGAACCCATAGCAAGTTCCTGCTACCTCTCCTATTTTAGAAGAAGTCTTTCCTGCCATAGCTCAGACTCAGAAATTTAACTTTTTTTTCCTGGGACTTCCCTGGTGGTCCAGTGTTTGGGACTTTGCCTTTCAATGCAGGGGGTGCAGATTCCATCCCTTGTTGGGGGTGGATTCCATAGGCCTCTCAGCCAAAACAACAAAACATGAAACAGGAACAATATTGTAACAAGTTGAATAAAGACTTCAAAAATGGTCCACATCACAAATAAGAAAATCTTTTAAAAAATAATAATAAAAAAAGAATATTTTTTCTGTCATGCTAAAACCCAAAGTTTAATCTAATGAATGAGGGGTCACACGACTGATTGAGAACACAGCACAAATGCCTCAGATGAATTGTGTTTTAATAAAGCAAGTCTCAAAAAAAAAATAAATTAAAAAAAATTAAAGAATAAAGCACAGCTCAAAATAGCCAAAGTCCAACCTCCATAAAATACTGCTCTGGATGTTCTTGAACAAAGAAATTTCAGTTGGAAAACATTCACTGCAGGGTTTGTGCTCGGAGGTTTGGAGCATCTGGACTCAGCGGTGGTTGGACAGAAACAGCTGGTGACCTCCTGGGAGCAGAGCTGGGGCTCTTGCACTGCCGATCATGTATAGATTATAAAATTACTATTCTGCTCTTGAGTCAGTTCAGCCACTCAGTCGTGTCTTTGTGACCACATGGACTGCAGCATGCCAGGCTTCCCTGTCCATCACCAACTTCTACTTTTCAGTTTCCCCCAGAATGATGGGAAATCATGTGTTGCCTCAGGGACCTGTGGAAAGGACATGCTATTTGGTTCAGGAGATCATCCCTGGCCTGGATGATGGTTGTGTACCCTTGAGCAAGTTCTTGCTCTCTGAGTCTTCCACGGCCACACAAATTCAATAAGACAGCATACACCTATGCAGCTACCTATTAATAGAAAACACACAGTAAGTGCTTCTTCGTTATTGGGAAAAAACACGTCTCTGTAGGGCCTTCTGGGAAATCACTCATAACAAGCCCTTCTTTGTAAACTGTTTCCATAATTTGTAGCAATTAACAAAGCTCTTAAGAGAAATCAGACAAAGACACAATGTCCATAGGTTCTGAAATCTCGGCTAAACCAGTGTTGAAGATTAAATTCTAATTTTAGGCCAGTTTGATGCCCAGAGGTCCCTCTCTGGTTTCTGCTTCGTGTAAGCTTGGGTTTCCTGCCTTGAGGAGTCTCGTACAGTCTGTAAATGAGTGAAGCAAGATCACAGGGAGTGTTAGGAACTGTGGAAAACTGGACTGTATCAGCCCCATAAAAAAAAAAAAAGATTCTAATTCAAACATTTTGTCCAAAACTCACCTGTAGGCTAAAGTCAAATCTCAGGCAAGCAGACATTAGCTTTTCAAAAAATTTGTTATTTGTTTATTTATGGCTGTACTGGGTCTTTGCTGCTGCACTCAGGCTTTCTCTAGTTGTGGTGAGCAGGGGCTCTGCTAGTTGCGATTCACAGGCTTCTCATTGTGGTGGCTCCTCTTGTTGCGGAGCACGGGGCTCTAGGGTACATGGGCTCAGTAGTTGTGGCATACAGACTTAGTTGTCTTGTGACACATGGGATGTTCTCGGACCAGGGAGTGAACCTGTGTCCAATGCATTGGCAGGCAAATTCTTAGCCACTGGACCACCAGGGAAGCCCTGCTTTTGTTTTTTAATGGGTATACCTTAACAGAATGAAGTGGGCATTAACTGACGTTCCGTCTTGTAGTCATACGCAGTGCTTTGCTAAATCTACTAAATTCCTAGATGCTTACTCAGGTTTGGCCTTTCTCCTCCTCCATCATCTAGCCAGTATGCTAACATGTCTTGCAGCTGTCAGCAGGAAGACATTATTAAAGGCTGTGGGGTCAGCTGCTCCTGGGAGCTCATTCAAGCCGTATCCGGCAGAGTAACTGGACTCATTCAACAGGAATTTGTAGAGCACCTACTCTGAGCAGAACCACATACCACATACGCACCTAGGCAGGTTTTCCTACTTTTCAGCCCCTATTTTACTCCAAGGATTTCAATATAGCAAGATTTAGCAAGTCATGTCATCAGTTCCTTATTCCTTTAAATAAATAGACACCTTCCAGTTATCAGCAGCAAAATTTTTTGTTGTTATTTACAAGTAAAATCACAGCAAATCTGCTTCTAATCTTGTCATTTTGTTTTTGAAATATTTATTTTATTTATCTGGCTGCACCAGGTCTTAGTTGCAGCAGATGAACTTTAGCACACGGACTCTTGGTTGGAGCATGTAGGATCTAGCTCCCTGGCCAGGGATCGAACCCTGGCCCCCTGCATCAGCATCGCAGAGTCTTAACCACTCTACCACCAGAGAAATTCCTAATCTTGCCCTTTCTGAGCTTGCTTGAAAGTTGTTCTGCCTCTGCTTAAGTCACCCCAGCCAGTAGAAACGATGCACCAGGCACTCTGTTCAAGCATTGTAAGGCTTTATGCCCTTCTGGAGTTTGTGATCTAACATGACCACCTGTGACTCTGGTGGACACAAAATGGATAAACGAAATTATGAATGCCCTACAAAAGCAGACAAAATACAGAGATTTTTAGTCACAATAGACTTGTTGGGATGCAATGTAAAATAATGATTATAAAGTTCCAGTGAGCAAGGGCAAAGGTCTTGAAATTAGAATGATTTTTTTTTACTGGAGTCAGTTTCAGTCTGCTGGAGGTAAAAGCCAGATGCAATGAACTGAAGAGGGGGGGTGGGGGGAGAGAAGAAAAAAGCTGATAAAAGGGAAGAAAATAGCATAGATAACTCCTCCAAGAAGCCCAATGGGATCAGAGAAGGCATGAGATCCTCAGCACAGGTAGAAGGGACAGCAAAAATGTAGGCCGAGAAGGGTTTGGAAGCAGACTGTTTGTAGTTGGAGACCAGGAAGCAGGGCTTCGAGGTTGCACAGCTCCTGAGGACTTGGTTCACGGTGTAGCCAGTGGGTATGTTGGGCCCTGGAGTTGCGAAATTGGGTGTTTCCATCTCACTCTCTCCATTAACTCCATTTTAGCTCTGAATTAAGAAGCAAGAACACCTATTTCCAACAGAGAGAGCCCAGGGACAATCATGATGGCAGTTGCCTGGTTGGGACAAGGTAATAAAGAAATATGATCTCTTTCATGCTTCCCTGGTGGCTCATATGATAAAGAATCCGCCTGCCAATGCAGGAGACCTGAGTTTTGATCCCTGGGTCTGGAAGATCCCCTGGAGAAGGGAAGGCCTACCCACTCCAGTTTTCTTGCTTGGAGAATTCTACAGACAGAGGAACCTGGTGGGCTATAGTCCGTGGGGTCACAAAGAGTCAGACACAACTGAGCAACTAAAACTACACTTTCAAATATGTCAAGTCTATCAAGAGCTGATGTCAGAAGTGGACATGGGAGTTGAATCTTGGGACAAGTCAAAAGGTGGCTAAAGGACACCAAGAGCTTGGAAGATGGCTGGACCACACGCTGGGGTCCTTCACTCACAACATCTCACTCAATACCATCAACAGTCTAGCAAGAAGAGATGATTCTTCCTTTATGGATAAGAAACCTGAAGTCCATAGTGGTGAAGTCCACATACAAGTTAACAGACAGTTGGGGAACTTGGCAGAGCCAAGACTCCAGAGACAATGAACCTTCCCCTTTGAGTGCTTCAAGTGCTGCTTGAGACACAGAGGAATAGTATATCCGATCCCTGCTTCCAGCTCTCACACGCTGTTGGGAACAATAGTATATGAATAACTATAAAGCAATGAGATGAATGCAAAACTGGTTTATGAGCAAAGTACTGTGGGAACACAGGTTTGGAAATTCTCCCAGGCAGCTGTATATTTATGGTTGGCAGGGAGGGAGAGTGAGAAAGGGATAAATGATTGTAAAATAATGACTTTTTAAAACTCCATGAGTTTATGGAGAGGGAAGGTGGCCGTCACTACTTTCATCAAGTGTTTAAGCATTGCTAATTATGGGACATCTGTGCCTCCTGCTGTGATGTGACACAGAACACTCAAACTCCCTAGGAGTCTTCAAATGAATCCAAGCAGGGCTTTAGACATGACTTCCTGGTTACCAGAAATATAGGGAAAGAGGAACACATTACCACTGTCAGCAGGCAATCAGACAAATCTACATTTGACAGGAAACTGGCAAAGTCAGTGTCATTTTTTTATGTATGTGGAGGAACAATCTAGGACACAAGAAAATATAATCAAATGCAAAGCAAGAATCTCAACTAGATTCTGAGTCAGAAAAAGACATTTAGGGGACAACTGGGGAAATCTGACATGGACTGGATATTCTTTGGGGGAATGGTTTGCTTTGTTGTTCAGTTGCTCAGTGTCCGACACTTTGCAACCCAACCCCACGGACTGCAGCACACCAGGCCTCCCTGTCCATCACCATCTCCCAGAGTTTGCTCAAGCTCAAGTCCATTGAGTCAGTGATACCATCCAACCATCTCATCCTCTGTCGTCCCCTTCTCCTCCTGCCTTCAGTCTTTCCCAGCATCAGGGTCTTGTTTTCTTAGGTGTGATAATTATATGGGTTCTGTAAAAGAATTGTCTTTATTGTTAGAAAATACATTTTAAAGGGTCATGTGTATCTGCAACATATTATTTTTCCTTTTCTTTTTCTTTCTTGGTCACACCTTAGAGTTTGTGGGAACTTAGTTCCCCAAGATCAGTCTGTCCTCTGTCCCCTGATCCCTGCAGTAGAAGTGTGGAGTCCTAACCACTGGACTTCCAGGGAATTCCCTGCAACGTATTTTTAAATTGTTCAGCGACACACACACACAACTGAACTATAGGAAATTATTTATATCCAACTATTTTCTAAATAGTTGTAACTATTTTATTACAATTTCATATGGTCCAACCTAATAAATAGATTAGAAGAAATTTCCTGATTGGAGCAAAAATATGTTAAACATTACAGTATGAAACAGATACACACACAAGGGCAATCCAGAGGGGGTCCAATAAGAGAGAAATAACAATTCCAGGAAGAATAGAGAAGACTGAGGGGAGAAAGACACCAAAGATACAACACAAAGAAAATTTCCAGAACTAAAGAGGTATGCTTTCCATTAAAAAGGGCCTCCTGAGTTTTAATTAGGGGGAATGGAAAAAGCCACATTTCATTTGGAAGATATTAAGGAGGTTATACAGGAGAGGTCTTAAGAGTTTTCCTCTTAAATCAACTTCTCAATCTGGGAAAAATCAACTTCTACAAGAAAGAAGGGGCTTCCCCAGTGGCTCAATGGTAAATAATCTGCCTGCCAACGCAGAAGACTCAAGTTCAATCCCTGGGTCAGGAAGATCCCCTGGAGTTGAAATGGCAACCCACTCTAGTATTCTTGCCTGGGAAATCCCATAGACAGAGGAGCCTGGCAAGTTATAGTTCATGGAGTTGCAAGAATTGAACACAATTTAATGACTGAACAACAAGAAACAAGGCTAATAGTGGCATTTGATTTCTCATTAGCTGCACGAGAAGCATGGGTGTAATAGCTTCAGAATCAGGGGGAAAACTGGTTTTCAATCTGGGAAACCCATACCCAGTCAAGTTACTTGTGAAGCAAAATGAAGATTTTTTTAGTCGTGCAAATACTCAGAAAGCTTCCTTGCCACAAACCTTTCCTCGAGAAGTTATTTGAGCATCTACTCCATCAGCAAAACAATGACCAAGATCGTCTGCTGTTTGACTGGACGAGCCACCAGTTCATATTTGAGCAAGAGAAGGGCTCCCGGAAAGAAAGGGATTTCGTAAGACATAGAATCAAAAGAACTTGCAGATGCACTACAGGCAGAGGATGCCTAGAAAGAAGAAAAGCAACTAGAAATTTCTTTTTTAAAGACTCTAGACGAAAGTCCCAGTACAAATATGAATCAACTTAGAAGAGGCAATCAATGGACTTCAAAAAGGAAAAAAAATTATTCCAAGCAATAGATAAAATGGGAAGAAGGTACAGATGTCCTCTTTCAACAAGAAAACACTAGGAAAAGAAAAAAAATTTAACCATAATTTTGAGCAATTGAGAAGTATAGGGTCGTGATATGTTACAGAGCAGGAAACATACTTCTTGCCTCTGCTATGAATTTATATCACGAACAAATTAGCCTGCATGCTGTTTGTTGGTTACTGTCAGACTAGACCTCTTACAGTAGAGGTTACTAGACTCTCACCTGAGGACAAATTTTATAAGACTTAACTGTGCTTACAGACTCGAATGCAAATATCCTCAGCCACAGAAATCTAAGAGTTAGTGCACAGCTTGATGAAAAGTTTGGAGGTGGAAGCACAGGTGGAGAGTCTAGGAGAAGTCAGGAGCTCAAATACTCTCTTCTCATGAAATGGAAAGCCAAGAGATGTTGTCTATGTTTAGGAGAACTAAAAACAAAAGTTTAAGGAAATAAAAGTTGCAAAAGTGAACAACAGAGCTAAAAATAGTCATATAACAATCATGTGTACAGGGGTGATATGAAGTTAAGATGAATCTTTAGCAACAAGAGGCAGTAAGCAATGTCATAAAATAGCAGCTCCATCATATTAACACAGTTGGAGAGCTTCAGCAGTGGTTGCCCTTGCAAAGTGGAATGGAGGCTATGGAATTAAAAGGAACCATTGCTTCCTGCTGTAAATCTTCCTGTACTATTTGTCTTTTTAAAAACTCTGACCAAACCAAACCAAATATAACAATCGTATCTTACAGGGTTATGGTGATGGTCAGGGATAATCTATTATGAAAGCCTGGAAATTTAATCAGGGAGCCGTCTTTAACTGTTACAAGTGGAATTTTCTCCTAGTGTTATTATTGGACGTCCAACCTCCCTCATCCTAGATTTGTTCCTTTCCAGGGGATCCCAGATGGCTCCAATGCACAGCTGCCCTGTCAAGTCTACTGTTTCTGCAGCGCTCCAGCTTCGAGAATGGTCTCTCACTGCCCACCTCTACCCTGGATGCCACCTCCGCTGCTGGGGTGAGCTCCCATCCTGTGCTTATAGCTCTTGTCACTTGTCTCCCTCAACTGTTGCCAACGCACATCTAGCTGTGTCTTATTACACATCGACTGATATAAATTTATCAGTTCAAATGCATGCACTTGAAAACTTAACTTTAGCGCACATTTTGTTTAGTTGCTAAGTCATGTCCGACTCTTTGTGATCCTATGTACTGTAGCCCTCCAGGCTCCTCCATCCATGGGATCTTCCCAGCCAGAATACTGGAATGGGTTGCCATTTCCTCCCTCCATACTATCATATAAATACCCAATTAAAAATACAGCTCATAAAATACAACACTTCATAGCAGTGTTTCTGAACTTTACCTCATAGGACTGCTTTAAAAGAATCTCTCTTTACAAATAAAGCAATATAAGCTCACTATCAAACATTTGCAAAAGAAACATAATTACTTCATTCCTCTTCATCAGCTTGGGATACAAGCAGAAATCCTGCTTTGTTAAAATTAGATGACTCGGAGTCCCCACACCACTTTTACAGAAAAGGTCATTCTTTCCTCTTTGAATCCTCTGTCCTGAAATAATTCCCAGCCCACTTTGGATTCTTACACCTCCTCTTCCTGAGATGCCATGCTGGCCAGAAACCTAGAAGCCATCCTTTCCTCTTCACTCTTCAGATCTGCTTAACACTAGGTCCATGGATAAATTAAGTATTTCACCCAGGTCATACAGCTTTTGGTGGGTGAGCTTTAGGAGCCAAAATCTAGTGTTTAGAAGGTTTGTTCCAAAACATGCTGTTCTTATGCTTCTGGGGAGGCATCATGAGGACTCCATGGAGGATTTGGGTAGAATCAAGCGTTCCCCAGTTCCCCTTCCCTCCCCAAGAACCTTCTTCTCTTGGCATCACTGCTATCATACAGCTGTGTGTGTGTGTGTGTGTGTGTGTGTGTGTGTGTGTGTGTCTGTGCTCAGTTGTGTTGACTCTGCCACCCACCAAACTCCTCTTGACCATGGAAATTTTCCAAGCAAGAATACTGGAGCGAGTTACCATTTCCTCTTCCAGGGGATTTTCCTGACCTAGGGGATCGAACCTGTGTCTCCTGCACTGGCAGGCATATCGTTTACCACTGAGCCACCGGGGAAGTCCTGTCATACGGCTACTAAGAGTCAAAAGCAAGACAGTGCATTTTTATGTGAAACTATTACTTTTTTAAAATTTTGCTGTTTCAAAAGTTTATTAATGAAATTCCCAAGTATCCAGAAAAGCTGGAAAAAAAATAGTACAGTAACACATACATCCACAAGACTTCAACAACTGTTAACATTTGCTATACTTGTTTTATTCATCTACTGATCTAGCTATTCAGCTAGAGGTCCTTTTCCAAGGGTTCCTTCTCATTTTCTGACCCTGCCTTTTCGTAGCATCTTGTTTTTTTTTTTTTAACAGATGTCATATCATTTCACATCTCTTTAGTGATAAGTAATTCATTTTGTAGGGTTTTTATTTGATTCTTCTCATAGTCCCTGAATTATACATTTCTTCTGGGGTCAGTTTTTCTCTTTTTACCTTTCTTTGTCATACTGTTCTCAAATGTTTCATGAATCCAGTTGTCAGGCTCTTCTTATGAAGGAGAGAGGAGAAAGGCTGCCTAGGACACCGGGTGCGTGAGCAGGACGTGCTGAGTGGCAGGCTTCAGTTCAGGGTGAATAGTCTGAGTGTCATGCTGAGGCTTCTCAAATGCTGGAATGAGATGACTTTGTGCCAGGTTACCAACGACAACGACTGCTCTTCAAGTTTCCTTGGAAACAGGCTTCGCTGTCTTTATAAAAGTCCCCTCCGGTCATTGGTTGATTTTGGTTTGGTCTGTGGTTGAACATCCAGTTGCTGGGAGTTCTTGGCACCAGCGCTGAAGAGCAAGAATGGAGGATGACCGTTTCATATAGAGATCTTCACTATTCTTCCATCTTCTCTTCACTCCAGTGACTCTTCTGAGTTCCCAACCTCAGTGAGGGGCTAGCACAGAGGTAGGGCCCCCATCTTCTGTAAGACCCTCTAAACACATCCTGGACTAGAGCTTCTTCTGGTCAGTGTTCTTCCATGTAATTTGTCCTCTAGAAATCCATGGAGATCATGTCACCTCTTGTTCTCTCAACTGCTTTTGGTATTGTACGTTTTATATTCGAATCCTAGGAGGATGAGGAAATAAATATATGTGCTCAAGTCCCCCTCTTGAACCAGGGATGAACATTTCCATTTTACACTGGGAAAAAAAAGAGGCTCATGTGATTAAGTGACTTACCTAAAAACATACAGCAAGAAAGGGAAGGGCCAGAATTAAACCTGTGTGCTTTTGACTATGCCAAATACTTCTTTTTGTACAAATCATGACTCAGCTGGTATGACCTGGAGAAACAAGCCCTTACATAACATGATATGTTTAAAATATGCTGTCATCTGTGTATAAAAATGACTCATAAACTGCCCAGACTAAAAATTGTACAATTTTTACAAGTTACATATCTAGAATAAAATGAAAAAAATCATCAAAGTAGTAAAACAGCAGTTTGTTATTTTGTGGGTCAGGTTGAAGTGGAACAGATCTCAAGGAGAGAAAATTGGGAGGAAGCATAGGTCACCATTTGGGCAGCAGTGGCAAGGGCTTGGCACACTCAGTGCTCTCGGTTCTATGAAATAAATCCACTTTAGAAGCCACATCTGGGGAGCAACTGACCAAATGAGATGGTGCGAACTCCAGGCAGTGGGGTGAAAAGAAGACAGGGCATCCTGTCCACGTGGAAGCCACTCTATCATATAAACTCAATACTTACTAACTGCTATGCACAGACACTGCAAAGGGCTCTACAGATGCCTTCATCTCTTTGCCAAAGCATTATCCTGAAAAGTTAAGGATTTCTTCATTTTGGGATGCTTCCAGAAATTAAAAACCCCACAATATCTCACAGGAACCCATCCCATTCATAATGGTTTAAGATTTAAGGTATCAAAAGAATTGTCCCAATTCAACCACAAATATAGTTTGAGGGCTTTTGAATAGCTGGTCATTTATTCAACAAATCTTTATAGAGCTCCTACTCTACGGCAGCCACTGGTGCTAGGACCTAGGGACACTGTGGTGAGGAATAGGAGATTATTTCTAAGGAAGTTAATCACTTCTCCATCAGACAGTGCTGAAACATCCACTTTTCTCTTTCTCAAAGACAGAGGCCAAATTAGCTTAATTCTGAAATGTAGAGAGTGACCTACAGAAAACTGGGCTAGGTGGTTGATGAACATATTACATGTTGTTACTAATTCACTGTGACATTAATTTAGATGCATGATATACAGGGAAAAGACATAAATTAACAGAAAATCTTTCCATTCACAGTGTTTTTCTCTATTTTTCACCTTCCCCATAGCTGTTTTTATCTCAGTCAGATGAAAACAATTTTTTGGAATTCCATCGTGAAGTCCAGAACAAGCAAGCACATCCTCTGTTAAAGGTTGGCACATATTCCTGTGAACTCGGAAAGAGAACAGAGCTTTCCAGTAGATCAAACAAAGAAAAGGGAGATTAAGAAGTCTGATTTCCTCCTCTTCCCATCAGTTGTCAGACACCATTGAATAATTGATTTCTGGTAGGCTGCCGTCTATGGGGTCTCACAGAGTCAGACACGACTGAAGTGACTTAGCAGCCTGTTCCTGAAAAGTAGATAGCTATTATTAAAGCATTTCCAAAAGGAAATATATTTTGGTTTTCATTAAAATGGAACAAATGAAGTGGTACTGCAACAAAATAAACTTTTTACAGTACAGTAATTGCATTTGTGATTTTTCTTTTTCCCCATCTAATTGCACTGTCTCCAATGGTCCCGAAACCTCTCCAGCAGGCTGACAGCCTGATAAACTCTAAAAGGAAGAAGGAAAACACAGTCTAAAAGGCAGGGTAGGTGCGGCAGCTAACAAAGGTCAAGATGAACAAAGAAGAAAGTGCAGTTACTCAAGTGTATGCAGATAAGGCATCAAGTTCAAGGTCTGAGAGGAAGTACACCAGATTGCAGCGTCCACATGGCACCTGATGACAGACCTCCAGCGATGGAGCCCAACTTCTAGGTTCTTCTCAAACAGGAGGGAAGAGGGCAAGGCACAACATTTAAAAGAATGACGTACTCCGAGGACTGGACATAAACTGATTAGAACCAAACAGGTCCAAGACGGCAGACGAGTCCAGTTCCACTAGACTTTGAGCCTCAGTGCATGCTCATTGTAACACATCGGCATGCTAAATGACACACTCACAGGCACCATGACAATTCCAAGGCTGATCATAAAGATCAAACAGTGGGTGGTGGCCCAATGTCTGGAAATCCCCACCTCTTTCCCAAAATAGCTGGAAAACTCCTTCCACTCCTTACCTAATGAAATTACCCACCCCTATAAAAACTGACTATCTTTCCAGGTGGCATTAGTGGTAAAGAACTTGTCTGCCAGTGCAAGAGACACAAGAGACATGGGTTCGATCCCTGGGTTGGGAAGATCCCCTGGCATAGGAAAAGGCAACTCACTCCAGCCTTTTTGCCTGGTAAGTTCTATGAACAGAGGAGTCTGACGGGCTACAGTCTATGGGGTGACAAAGAGTCAGACATGACTGAGTGACATGTGTGCTAAGTCACTCACTTGTGTCCAACTCTGCGACCCTATGGACTGTAGCCCGCCAGGCTCCTCTGTTCATGGGATTCTCCAGGCAAGAATACTGGAGTGGGTAGCCATTCCCTTCTACAGGGGATCTTCCCAATCCAGGGATTGAAGCCGGGTCTCCTGCACTGCAGGCAGATTCTTTACCATCTGAGCCGCCAGGGAGGCTCAGACATCACCCAATTCTCGCCTGAAAGCTATTCTGGAATATCTATGGTATCATCATTTCTAGGTAGCCTAGAAATAGCCATCATTGACAATCAGACAAATATGAAACCTATTCAATACCGCCTGTGCAGGAGTCAAATTCTGAAATGTCTATAACTTAATAAATTACAATTCACAGTTGTGTTAGCGAGCTTACTTTGTTTCAGCACTTCTTACAGTTGAAACGCTCAGATGTGTTTCCAGTTGGAAGCTGCCAACGAAGCGTTCATAGCATTTCACACTCACATGCTGTATCTTGTCATTTTTCATACTCACATGAGAGACCGAGCCCTATTTTGCTCTTATTTAAATTTTATTATCATAGTTAGTAGTGATAAGCTGACAGAAACAGGCTAAGGAAGGGAAAAGGGTTGAGATAAATAAGTTCTTATGAACTGAAACACACGTGCATACTTGTGAGTTACCACCTCCCCCACATCCTGTCCTGCTGTACTGAAAAGAGTCCACGCCAGAGTCCAGAGAACATTGTAAGCAGCAGATCCCTGGATCTGGGCCCAGGACGCCACTGTGTGAAGTCTCGGGGGTGATGTCGGTCTAGATAACCAGCTTTTCCACACTCAGCGTACTTGTGGTTTCATCCTCTTCATTTGACCCAAAGTATCCCGGGAGATCCAGCATCCGCTGCTCTGCCTCGGTGAGGCCGAAGGATGTATTGTCGTAGAAGGCGAACTCCGGGTGGGCGGGGAAGCTCTGACACCTGTCTTTTCTGCCCTGAGAAGGGCTCAGCGGGCTGACCCTCTGGTAACCATCTTTGGGCGCCGGGGGGGAAGGCTGCTTCCTTGGGACACTCCTGTGACTGGGGGACGGCCCCCTCCGAGCCCGGGGAGGCTCCGGTCTCTCACCTGCCCCCACGAATCCGGCCTGGCGATCCCCTAGGTCCGGTTTCCTCGGAGGCGGCCCCAGGGAGTGGGGTTTGGGGAGAGGGCTTAAGGGACCACTGGCCCCCGCTGCCCCTGGGCCATGGTCCCGTTTCTCCGGGGACAGGGCAGCACCTCGGCTCGGAGGCCGGCCTCGATCTCCGGCCTGGTCCCAGGTCCGGGCCCTGGGGCCGTGGGCGGGAGTCGGCCGAGGGGTCAGCGTGGACAGGCTCCTCTCCCGGAACGGCCGGGCCTGCCTGGCCTCGTGAAAGCTCGCCGTCCTGCGGAAGTGGGACCCCCGGGGGTGGCTCCTCACCTGCGACTTGCGGAGGAGGGTCTGGCTGGGGCTGACCGCGCAGCTGGCCGCCGAGAGCGGGTGGTCCAGCCGGGAGGGGGGCCTGTCTCCGGCGCCCACCGCGGGGGGCTGCTCCAGGAACGGGGATTTGATCCGGAACTTGCTGGCCGTGGCCTCCTCGGGGCTCTCGGACCCTCCGGGGGACGCTGCTGCGGCGGCGGCGGCGGCAGCGGCGGCATCGATGGCCGTGTCCGTCAGGGGGCTCTGGGACACGTGGTACACCTTGGTGGTCTCCGTCAGGCCTTTCTTCTTCATCTCCTTCAGCTGCTGCTGGGCCAGGCGGTAGCTGAACAGGGGCGGGATGATCTTCTGGGCGTTGGCCTGGAAGCTCTCGCTCCCCGAGGCCTCGTCGTCGGGAGGCGCCGGCACGCTCCGCCGGTAGGTCAGCGGGATGCCCGGGTCCCCGGGGCTCCCCGCCGGCCCGTCACCCGCATCCGAGAAGCTGCCGCGCGGCTCGCTCAGCTCACAGATGTTCTCCTCGTCGGAGTTCTTCCGGCAGCCCGGCCCGTGCAGCGAGTTGTGGCGGGCGGGGGTGCTGCACTTCGGCGCGCGGCCCAGCTTCCGCCACAGCGTGATGAGCACGGTGGCCACGATGATGAACAGGCACAGTGATATGCCGGTTACCGTCACGACATTGTTGGACTTCACCGGAGCCTGGGGCTGGAGAGGAGATGGGCTGGATGGTTGGAAAGCTACCAAAAAAAAAAAAAAAAAAAGAACAAATGCATCCTCTGATATCCTTCTCTCTGCGTTGGTCTAAGGTCTCTGGGTGGCTTGCTGTAATTATCTAGCAGTTAAAGAAGTGAAATAAACAAGGACTAGGACTTCTGGTCGTACATATTTCTATAGACAACTTAAGTCAAACTGAAACAGAGAGACCCGTAGAAGTGTGGCGACCAGATGGGCCACAATCAGGGTGACTCCTGGCCACACTCAGTGTCTGCTGACACTTGAGCCCAAATTTCTACATAGAAGCCTCAGGAGGAGTGTTTCAAGGTAGAAAATCAAGATTTTTCACTTAATGTAAGGTAAACATGGGCATCCCCGATGGTTCAGTGGTAAAGAATCTGTGTGCAATACAGGGAGACTTAGATGTGGTTTCAATCCCTGGGTGGGGAAGATCCCCCTGGAGGAGGAAATGGCAACCCACTCCAGTATTCTTGGCTGAAAAACTCCTTGGACAGAGGAGCCTGGCGGGCTACAGTCCAAAGGGTTGCAAACACTTGAAATGCAAAGTAATTTAGGCAGGTTGCAGCTACATGTGCACATCTCAAGAGAAATTAATAGGTGAAAATAGGTCTTTTGGCAATATACTACAACTCGTTTTCTCTCCCGTGTCCAGGAACTGCCTTTTGTAGGTACTGGAGCCTCTGTTTTCCCACTTCTGCTTTCTCAGCTCTCTATCTCCTCCCTCCCTTCCATGTGGTGCTGATTTTCCTCCTTCTTCCCTATTCTCTCAATCTGGTGTGTCCCACAGTCATCAAAATGTCTTACCAAGACTCAGACGCCACCTGGGACCTCAGCCTGTACTGCCACAAAAGTACCCAGGAATCTGAGACCACCCAGTTCCACCCGGCAGGACCTCTCTTTCAACTCTTAGGCCACTGTCCATCATTTAAGCCCTTCCAGTCGCCTGTCCCCTCCCCTCTTTTTTTTTTAACTAGTTAATGCATGTATCAGGAGCAATCAGGGTCTTGCAAGTCATGATCATGCAGAGCCATTAATCATGAATCATGTGAGCTCCAATCACCACATTCTATTCTGCCCTCCAAAAGGGGGAACAGGTAAGGATTAGCCTACCGGATGATTTTTTAAATTTATTTTTAATTAGAGGGTAATTGCTTCACAGCCACAACGCTGTCCCGTGTCTCTCTTCCCCAGTCATATTGCCAGCTCTGTGAGTCATCTCCTGGACCCATCCCCAATGCTCCCCTCCCCTTTCCACTGCACCCTATGAGACACCTATAGCCAAAGACCTCACCATCCAGAAACTTTCCACAAAACACTGTTCATCTCCTTGCCTGACCTGAAGATGGGCCCTCCCGCAGGGCACAGCCTCCTCCACCCACTCTTGGGTGGGAGCTTTATTAGAAGCAGAGCCAGCGGCAGGGCGTGTCCCTCAGCCTCCTCATCCCTGGCTGCCATCTCAACCAACTCTTTCACCTCCGTGTAGAAGTTCTACTCTTCTGGTGCCCATGTCCATCCACCCAGATACCCCCCTACCCATCCCTCAGCTCTTGTCATCTCCCCACTTCCAGACACTCATCAGTCAGTAGCACCCAGGTCCAGGCTCCCTCACCATCCCAGAGCTGGGACCATTCGTGTCCTCCCAAGCGGTCATCCCTTCCCACTCTCTGCAGGTGCTCTTAACCTTCACAGCCCACTTCTGGCTGTCTCCTCCCTTCTCATTCATTCATGATTCCTACACTGGGTATTCAGCCTCACTGCAAAATCTGATTCTCCAACCCCTCCGGTTTCTCCCCTTCCTCCAGTCACTTTCCATGCTCACTTCTCTTCCTGCACCGAGGATCCCTCACTTAAACCCTTCTCCTGCCAATAATCTCAATTCTCTGCATTCTAACACCGAGCTATACCCCTTCCCCTGCTCTGCAGCGAAAGTCCGTTCCTAGATGAATCCCGACCTGTGGATTCTCAGCTGCAACACCCAGGCGGTTGAGCCCTGGTGGAGAAAATAATGGACCATGCAGGCCAGTGCCTCTGTGTACTGACAGCACCCAAATCTGGCCGTCCACAATCCTGTCATGGGTGCCTAACCAGCTCTCACTTCCCTCCCCGCCCCTGCTGCTTGGAAGTTGCCCCATTCACGCTCTTCCTCGGTGGTCTGCTGGAGCACGAAGATGAGAAGCTATCAAGCAAGTGCAACTCTGGCTTCTTCTGCCATCCTCCCCTCCAGCACGAACTGAGCAGCTGTCACACCTGTTTACCTCTTCCTCTAGGGAATTAGGAGGAGCAGTGTCTTCCCATAAGGATGAGTCCACCAAGTATGCTCTAGGCCACCCTTCTCCAGGGGGACTCTCCCTCTGCACCAGTTATCGCCAGCTTCTCCTGGAGGAGAAGCTCCACAGAAACATGCTCCAGCTCTTCTCAAAGACCTTCCGAGAACTCTGACTACTGCTACAGACGTACCTCGCTCGTCTTCCCGGCTGAACCTACAGAAAGAGGGGTCTGTATGCGCTGACTTACGGCTTCCATGTCACTCTCTCTGGCTCCTGCAACCTGCCCCCAGGTTTCCAGTGGGCCACCTCCGACTGGAAGTCATTAAGATCTACTAGCCAAGGAGCTCCATCTTGACAGTCCTTGAGTTTTGCAGCATCGGCTCCTGTCTGACCCTTCCTGTGACTGTTTCTCCTCTTGATTTCAACAGGTATCTAATTTGGAGACAAGAGCGTGGACTCTGGAGCCAGCGAGAGCCAGATCCCATTCCGGTTCTACTAGCACTGCTCTCTCCATCGATGTCCCACCAAACGTCCACCTCCACACACCGAGGACTCAGCACCTTCCCCCAGAGCCTGCGCCTCCTCTGATGTATCTCATCTCAAGGGAATGGTGTCCCGTCCATGCAGTGCCAGCAACAGAATCCTAGGTTTCACCTGGGATGCTCCCCTCTCCACGCCTGCCACATCCAGAGTTGCTGAATCCTCTCCTCCACATCCCACCGCCTTGGGTCACTGACAAACTCTTTTAACAGGCCACCTGCAGCCATCCCTGACCCTTCTGATTTCTACTCCAGGCTGCAGCAGAGAGAGCCATTGACAGCACAGGCCCAGTCTTTCAAGGGCCCTCAGGATCTGGCTTGTCCAGCCTCATTGTGTGTGTGTATGTGTGTGTTTTGCAGCGCTATGCAGCTTGTAACATCTTAGTTCCCTGACCAGGGATTGAACCCAGGCCCTTGACAGTGAAAGCACTGAGTCCTAACCACTGGACTGCTAGGGAATGACCCTGTCCAGTCTCATTTATATCCCTTCTTCCTGACACCGTCCTCCAGCCACATCAGACTGTCGTCAGTTCTCTGGGTTTCTTAAAGGGCCCATCATCTGCTGAGCTTTCATCCATCGCTCCCTTCGTTAAAACTCCCTTTCTCACCTAGTTCACCAGGTGACGCTTATTCAGCTTTCAAACTTCAGTTCACATATCACTTCTTCCAAGAACAGAGGTGTTCCCAACCTAGATTGTCACCAAGTATCCACAGCAAGCTGTGGGTATCTTCTATTGTACTGGACACCATGCCTGCTTCTGTGTCTGCTAAGTTACTATATCATACGTCCCTTCCAGACAGAGAGACATGGCTTACCTATATAGCTCCAACTCCAGTCAATAACTGGCACAGAGCTGGTACTCAATCAATGTTATATTCAGTAATTGATTCATTATTTTAAAGGTCAAAACAAAATGTTCAACATCCCATCTGATGGAATGTGGGTACATGGCAACTGGATCCACCCACTGCTGCGGTGAACAAGAAGGGCCAAATTAATGTAGAACTTCACTCAGACCTTGGCATAAAAACATCCTTTCAAAACCAAACAGAACTCTAGGCTTTCAAACAAGTAAAAATAGTTGAATGATGAAAGATTTGTTTCCTGGCTGATCATGTCTTCGTCTGCAGTGGCTGCTTCGTCAGTGGCAAATGTACATGACAGGCCTCTTAGCTGTCACCTTGGACTCTGGTTGGAATCCTTGAAAACCACAGCTGGAGAAAAGCCCCAGAGGTGCTGACCTCACCCATCTCTGCCTCATCTTGTCTTTCCCTGAAGTGAAGGAGAGCTTCCTGATGCTAAGCAGCCTGCAAACAGGTCTTTACACTTCCAAGGAGTAGAAAACAGCCTAAACCGGAGACAGAAACACTCGGGAGAAATGATCATTTTTATCCACATGAGCATTTATCTGAGGACCACTGATAGTAGAAGCACAGGTGTTTGTAGCACTTACCCTTTTTTCTAATTTATAATGCACAAATTTCCAGTTCCCACCCAGGATTAAAGAGATTAAGATGCCAGAACATGAAATAATACCACACAGCCTCAAAAAATGATTGCTAATTCCAGGATGCTTTTAGAAAGTAAGGCTGACCTGTAATATATAGAGGCAAAGTATTCAAGTTAGGGAGCTTAGGGCAAGGCCAGATCTAGTCCCTTGCTTTCTAGCTCTGCGGTCTTGGGCAGGTGGCTTATCCTCTCTCTGCTACAAAGTTCTTACCTGTATATGGAGATAATGATGGACCGACTTTATACATGCAAGGCACTTAAAAAAAAATGTCTGGCAGCATCAAGCTCTCAAGATCTGAGCCTAGCATAAGAATCCTTGTCTTGTAGAATTATTATGAGTTTTGAGTGAGACATGTAATAAATAGTTGATATTGCTGTCACTGCTAAATGTGCAGTAAAGTCAGGGGCAGTTGATTTTTAATTCATTTGAGTATCACAGAACTCTAGATGGAATAGCTTAACACAGCATGCCCTCCCAGAATGAAAAGCAAGAAGTTACACACAAGGAAGGAGCTATGGAGAGTAAGGGGACTTATAAAGAAAAGGGCAGATGGAGAAGAAAGCCTCAGAAGACAGTATGAGACACAGCTGGAGAAACAGATTTGGGGTGGGGCCCAGGGCTGATGAAAGAGGAGGGGGAAGCTGGGGGCTGGGAGGACAGCCTGTGTCTGAAGCTGTAATAGGAAAATCACAGAAGAGACAATGGCCTTAGGATGCTGGAATAAAGGGAACAAGGCCTACAGCACTGGCTGCAAAGAGGAGACAGCAGGATTCTGAAAGGTCACAGGTGGGGACACTGGTCAAGGTACTGCCAGATGCCGGTGGTCTGCTCAACAAGGTGCTCTGAGATCAAACACAGAAAACATCTAACTCTTCCAGGTCCCAAAGGGACAGGAACCAGGGGTGGTTTTCAACCTGGAGTTGGAGAATGGAAGAAGTCAGGACTGGAGAGAGGGGCCTCACCTAAGGGTCAGGACCAGAGCAAAGGCTGGTCAACTAAATGGGGAGCTGGCTGTGTCTCAGATGGGGGCTGGTGTGTGCAAAGAGCAAAGATTCCTTTTTATTGTAACCTGTGGGAAATGAATGGGATTCAGCTCCATAAGCTGCAGCAAACCCAGCTGAGCAACCTGAGCACCCCACCAGACCATCCACATTAAGTCCTCACTGAGCACCTGCCAGTGTGGACCTTCGGGGTGCTCAGGAGGATGAAGGAAGGGCCAGCCTCCAGGTGATGTTAACGTGAAACGCCCCACCTTCTCCTCCTGGGCAGGGGAGTACAGAATAAATATAGGGCCCTTCAGGGGATAAGGCAGGGCGTCTTGCCCCATTTTGGACAACTGGTCTATATGGTTCCCTGGGACTTCTTGGAGATGAGGAGGAAAAAATCAATTTTTTAAGGTTTCCCCACCGGCCCCCCCACCAAGTTTTGATGGAGAGAAGTTAAAGGAAGGAGAAACAGCAAGAAATCTTGGGAAGAAATGATCATCCCTCCCATTTTTTTGCATTTTAAAAAATGATTCTGTATGTCTGAACATTTCATTTTGACCAATGTGCTTGTCATCTTCCCATTTTTGACAGTGTTAAGTCCCCGGCCATCTTGCTGGCAAGCCAGCCCCAGCTGTAGACACAGTGATGGGCAGAGAGTCGGTACAGCCAGCAGCACTGACAATGCAGTTGAGTCCACTCCTGAACTCAGATTGGCGACTGCCAGGCAGGCCTGAGTGCAGCAGTCCCTCCGGGAGAGGCTCGGGCGGGAGGATGGATACCTACCAGCACAGTCCTCCAGGGAACACGGGGAGGTCTCCGAGGACATTCCGGGGCAGCCAGGTCGGGAGGGGGAGGCGGTCAGGCACACGCGGCGACGCTCTCTGACACCGTCCCCGCACGAGGCGCTACACTGGCTCCAGGGCTGCCACAGCCCCCAAGTTTCTGCAAGGACACCAGCCAGGCTTTTAATGCTAACTCACTTGGAGAATCAGAATGTCAGCGCACCCAAAGGAAGTGGCATAGCTCAAACCTCAGGCCGTGAAAAGTCAGTAACATGGAACATTCCCAAAGACAGGCAAAGCTGGAATACTGCTGCTACCCTTACAACAAAGGAAAGTAAAAATGTGAGTAGCTCAGGTGTGTTTGACTCTTTGCGACCCCCTATGGACTGTAGCCCACCAGGCTCCTCTGTCCCTGGGATTCTCCAGGCAAGAACACTGGAGTGGGTGGCCATTCCCTTCTCCAAGGGATCTTCCCGATAAAGGGATCAAACCCTGGTCTCCTGCATTGCACGCGGATTCTTTACCATCTGAGCCACCAGGGAAGCCTGTATAATTTATAAAATAGCAACCATTCTAGAACCCATCAGACAGCAAAGGTCACAGGACCACCAAATGGCCTGAATTATAAGGAAAGACAGACTCCTCCAAGGAAAGCCAGGATGCAAACATTATTTCCTGGGGCAGATGCCACGCCTCACACAAGTTGGTGAAAAGAAGTCATCTAAAAATGTAATGAAGGGGCTTCCCAGGTGGCTCAGTGGTGAAGAATCCACCTGCCAATGCAGGGTACATGGGTTCGATCCCTGGTCTGGGAAGATCCCACACTAGGCCCGTGAGCCACAAGTACTGAATCCACATGCTGTAACTACTGAAGCCCGTGTGCCCGAAAGCCCATGCTTCACAAGAGAAACCACTACAATGAGAAGCCCAAGCAGAGCTTACCGTCATCAGAGAAGGTCCACACGCAGCAAGGAAGACCCAGCAGAGCCATAAATTAAGTAATTAAATAAAAAATAAAAATGTAACGAACTGTCAGAGGCCTGGTGCAGGCTAGGAGAATACAGAAGCCCTGGGAGCCACACCACCCACGGGGGATTTACACCCACTGGCAGGCTCTTCACCACGGAGCTCACCAGCTGTTCACAACGAGGACTGAGGGCAGGTTCAAGACCGGAGGGAGCCTCCCTGAGGTGGAGCCCGAGGAGGGGAGGAGCAGCTTGTGGGGAAGACAGAGCTCATCCAGGGCCTCCTCTCCATCTGTCAACAAGAGCCCCAACCACTGGGCACAGGGCAGGGAACCCCGTCACTCTAAGAGCACCAGCTGAGGCCTGGTGCTGCCAAGGAATGGAAAAAGAGAGAAAGCTTCACCCTTAGAGAGGAGACCCGGGGCCGAGACTAATACAGAGCTTCTACCACTGGCGAGGGGCGGCATCATCACAAAGATCCCTCATGGTGATAGCGTTAAACATAAATAATCTAAAGACCAACTAAAAGACAAAGATTGTGAGGTTGGATAAAAAAGCATAACCCAGGGACGTCCTGGTGGTCCGGTGGTTAAGATTCCACGCTTTCACTGCAGGGGATACGAGTTCAATCCCTAGTCAGGGATTTGACACCTGCATGCTGCCCAGCGTGGCCAAAAAAAAAAACCATGGCATAACTATATGTTGTTTAAAAGAAACACACTTTAAGTATAAATACAGAAACAGGTTAAAAGTAAAAGGAGAGAAAAAGTTATACTTCGAAACATTAATGAAAAGAAAACTCAGTGGCTATATTAATATCAAAGTAGACTGCAGAACAGAGTATTAGAAAGAAAGTGAAGTCGCTCAGTTGTGTCCAACTCTTTAAGACCCCATGGACTGTAGCCTACCAGGCTTCTCCATCCATGGGATTTTCCAGGCAAGAGTACCAGAATAGGTTGCCATTTCCTTCTCCAGGGGATCTTCCTGACCCAGGGATCAAACCCAGGTCTTCTGCGTTGCAGGCAGACGCTTTTTACCCTCTGAGCCACCAGGGAAGCCCAGGATGCAGAACAAGGAGTATTACCAGGGATAAAGAGAGATGTTTACATAATGATAAAAGGGTCAATTCAGCAAGGAGACTTAACAACCCTAAATAGGGATGCACCTAACACCAGAGCGCTTGCAAAGAGTCAAGACATCTGAGTGAGTGAGCACACTTGCACTAACATCAGAGCTTCAAAATACAGAAAACATCCAACACAGTCATAATCGATTGGCAAATGCAAACTTCTTCCCCAAGCATATATGTAATCACTGCCAGATGGAATAATTGAATAAACCCCTATAAACAATTATCCTACGTCCCTTCTCTATCAACACCCATCCAATCCCAAGATCTATCAGGTCATGCCCACACTAGGCACCAAAACATCCTGTGCATAAAAGTCTCTCTTCTTCATTATGGACAAAAACTCATCATGCAGTCAAGGGTGTACAAAGCACTACAAAACATGCAGGGCAGATACATTCTCAGGTGAGCCAAGTGGTGCAATCCTTGGAGTGAGTCATGGAATATGACTTCTTTACAGCAATTAAAAGTCTTGGATTTTCACAAGAGTGGGAGCATTACAAACCAATATCCTGGACCAATGTCAAGTGAGGTGTGGTAATTATGTTCCATCCAGAGTTCCAACTGAACACAATATTGGTTCTGTGTCTCCCAGATCACACTGCAGCTCCTCAAACGGCTGAACAACAAGCCAGCTTTGTCCTTGAGCTTCACAGCTGTTCAGACACTATGCTTCCAGTGCTTGTAAAGCTTTGGGAAGCTCCTAGTAAGTCTCTCTGAGCTAAAGTACTGTGATTTATTTCTGAAAAAATCTCCTGGGAATTCCACTACTGTGACCTCTAAATGGCAAATTAAGTCAATGTATAGTTTATCCTTCTCTTGTTCTTGTATTTAAGACCACAAAAGGTAGATTACAAAAATCAAGAATCCTTTTGTTATTCTTTCTTAACTCTTCTACTTTACACGCGCTGTTGTTGTAAAAATCTCTAAGTCCCATCCAACTCTTTTGGGACCCTATGGACTGTAGCCTGCCAGGCTCCTCTGTCCACGGGGTTTCCAGGCAAAAACACTGGAGTAGGTTGCCATTCCCTTCTCCAGGGTATCTTCCCAAACCAGAAATCAAACCCAAATCTCTTGCACTGGCAGGTAGATTCTTTACCATTAAGTTACCAGGGAAGCCCACCCTTTATTTTACACAGATATTATTTAAACATATAGTCATCTGTCAAACCAAAAACAAAAATTCCATTAGTAGGAGCCAGAAAAAAAAAAATCAAAGTTCTGGTAAAAGCATGAATCTTAATGTCAAAAATCTCATTATGAAATGTGTCTTTTTCCTTTGAAAGCAAAATCATGGCTGGTAGGATCATTAGCCATTGAAAAAAAATAAACATTTAAATTAAGTTTTAGTTCTTTTACTTATAAACCAAATTAATCAAACAGAAAACAAAAGAAATCACTCAAAGCAATGAACAAATTTAATCAGGCAATATTTTAAATGCCTTAAACAACTCTATCTGTTCCCTGAAGATTTCTGTTAAAAACACTGGAGAAAATACTTAGCAAATGGGGACTGACTGGATAGCTATAATAAATGTAGTAGAAATGGAGAGTCAGATGACCAATTTTCTAAATAGTCTTCCTTCATGAATGACAGGCTGTTTGTTTTGCCCTGTATAGATGTCCATACATGCATTCATACTACATAGCAAACCTGTTTGGCCAGGATAAATGCTTTACAGGCCACTCTATAGGATATTAAATCTGAATGAGCAAAATGTGTTCAGAATAGGGAAAGGGAGATTTGTTTCCACTCCAAGAATATTTGAAGAGTATGAAATATTCATATTTGCAAGATATTTTGCTCACGAGTCTAATGTAACTAAACAACACAAGCTTATAAGAAAATTTAAGAGATTTGAGTGAGTAGCTAAGAGAAGCCGTGGGAGCAAAGACTCTTGGATCAGCAGTTTGGATTTTCTGTGCCTGACACAGGCTCATTCACATGAGACCACGCATGCTTATGCCTGGGTCAGCAGGCTCCAAAGTGGGTTACATGTCTTCAAGAGGGGTGGGCAGCACAAGATGAACCAATGAGGTGAGGAGGAAAATACTGGAACTTTTTTTCAATCAAAAAGTTTCCTATTACTTAATATTAGATTGACAGATGATTGTATAGTAGGCAGCATGGAATATTGGTAATATAGCAAATGCTGAACTTCCCTGGTGGTCCAGTGGTTAAGAATCCACCTGCTAATCCAGGGAACATGGGTTCGATCCTTGGTCCGGAAGATTCCACATGCCACAGGGCAACTAAGCCTGTGTGAAACAACTACTGAGGCTGCACCCTACAGCCTGTGCTCCACAACGAGAAGCCACTGCAGCTTGAAGCCTGAACCCTGCAACTAGAGAGCAGCCCCTGCTTGCCACAACTAGAGAAAGCCTGCACGTAGCAACGAAGACCCCGCACAGTCAAAAAAAATGCTCAAGCCAGTCTATTCACCAGTAGCTTTTAAGCCACCAACCTAACCTTTCTATGCCTCCCTTTCTTTACCTATACAGTTGGCAATAAAATAAACCTAACTCATACAGTTATTATAAGGATTAAATGAGCCTAAAACAGCTCTTGGTGCAAAGTAATCACTACATGAATGTGATTATGCCAAATGGTCACATAGAGGATGTCAGCTATTCTTAAAAAATCCCAAAGGAAGAGCAAGAGTTCCACAATGTGGAAGGGTTTACTGGTTCCTTCCTTGTCAGAGAACTGCAGAGTATTAAAGCATCTAAGGGCTTGCTTATATTAAATTATATTTTCCAGGTTTAGGTAAACCAAGTGGATGAGTGGTTTAAAAAGATTCTGGCAAAGAATTAAAGATGAAACGGTAATTAAGCACCTGCAAAGAAGACAAGAGGAACAGGAGGACAGGACTCCTGTTCTTGACAAAAGCTCTTGTCCACTCACAGTCGGAATGAAAAACCTGACCAACTGATCAGAGAAACAAGAAGACAGCCAACAGACTTAAATTCCCAAGAAAACTATGTGCTAAATATTTACAATTTTTGCTTGTCAAAAACACTATGTGACTACGAATTTACACCCTCTATCAGTAATTCTCAACTTAGCCCTAAATATATGTTTTATATATATATTTGCCTTGAGAAACAGGATCCATTATCCCTTATCTGACACCATTGGGGCAGATGAGTCCAGGATTTAGAATTTCTCAATTTAGATTTTTGCATACTACTGCAGCACCTGTGCCCGATATTACTAACACTCCCCTCGCAGCATCTCATAACCACACATATGACATTTCTGCAGAGAAACTCATAAACATTCACACTAAGTAGGATAAGTGAAGATCACAAATAATCATTTTTGACACTATCCTGTTCCTGTAAATTAGTATGTACATGTTTAAGGTTCTAAGACATACTTGGAAAAACAGACAAACCTATCAAACCCATTTTCCCTTTTCAAAAGGAACTAATGGGAAATTCATTGTGCATCAGAGAATCACAGCTCATGGTGGGCTCAATGCCGTGGGGGCAGGTCCCTGAATGATGCCATTTGGCAATAAGGACAGTCTTTACTGGTTAGAGCCAGCAATTTAAATGGAAAATGAAAAGAACTTGATTTAGTCATTAACTTTTATACTAGAAACACAAAGGCACCAAGTTTCCATCACTAGCAGAAGTTTCATCGACCAGCCAAGCAGAGCCCTGCTGTGTGGCCACACAAGAGAATCTGGGGTTTCCAGGAGCATTTAGCCCCTCAAGGGCCTCCCAGCCCTACTGCCCGACTGTGTCTAGTGGCTGCAGCCCCGTAGGGAACCCTGAGCACCCTCAGCCTGGACACAGAGCTCTACCTCCCCCACCCCAGGGTCTTCCCTCTGCGGCTGGGGGAGAACTCGGTCTTCAGACACCAGTGGAGGAGTCAGCGGGAAGCCCCACAGTTGGGAGAACGAACCAACACGGAGACCTGCTGCTCCCAAAGTCTTCTTCCATCAAGTGGCCTGAACTCCTTTGCCCGCGCATGGTATGTTTCCATTGTGTATGGGCTCAGTCGTGTCCGACTCTTTGCAACCCCATGGACTGTAGCCCACCAGACCCCTCTGTCCATGGGATTTCCCAGGCAAGAATACTGGAGTGGGCTGCCATTTCCTTCTCCAGGGGGGTCTTCCTGACCCAGGGATTGAACCCAAGTCTCTTACATTTCCTGCAATGGCAGGCAGGTTCTCTACCACTAGTGCCACCTGGGAAGCCCTTGTTTCCATTAAATTCAGGCACTTAAAATTTTTTTTTTTCCATCTTAGCAACTTCTTTTGAAAAGGCAACCACATCTTGAATGATTAAATCAACATAACTGTTTTTCCACTGATACCTAGCTGAGACCTGTCACATCAGAGTACAGCTTTCCCTTTACTAAATATGTACTGAAGCACCTGTTAATGTGCCAGGTATATGAAGTGGGCCAAATAAACATCATAAAAAGCTTCACGGCAGCACAAGTTGGCTTCTGTCGGCAAATGAGCTTCTGCAATCGGGAGTTCAGGGAGGTGTGGAAATGTGGGGAGAAAGACACTGAACAAGCAGTGACAGAGGGATAAATGCCATGAAGGAGGGTCTAAGGATGCTGGGCCAGTTTATACCAGGGAGTTTACCAAGCCTGGGGTCGAGGAAGAGTACCCAGGAGGAGACTTGGGGGATGGGTTAATGTAACCAAGTGAAGGTGGCAGAGGGGTACCCAGTCTCCAGCCCATGGATGGTGACTGTAGGGGGTGGGGGGCAGCTCGCCACGGAGGGAACACGGATGCTCATCCTCATGGGTGAGGTGTCAAGTGAGGTAATTGACAGGTTTCAAGTAAGGAAATAGCCCTCAGTTGACCTGAATTTCCAACAATCCCTCTCTGGCTGCCTTGAGAGAATGAAGGGGATGGGGGAAAAACAACTAGGGATCTATTAAAGGAGTCCAGGTGGGGGGCTTCCCAGATGGCGCTAGTGGTAAAGAACCCGCCTCCCAACACAGGAGACATGAGACATGGGTTCGATCCCTGGGTGGGGAAAATCCCCTGGAGGAGGGCATGCCAACCCATTCTAGCATTCTTGTCTGGAGAATCCCACGGACAGAGGAGCCTAGCGGGCTATAGCCCATGGGGCCGCAGAGTCGGACAGGGTGGAAGTGACTGAGCACGCACGCGGCTGAGCACTGGGAACTAAAATCCCATGAGGCACACAGCACAGCCAGAAAGAGTCCAGCTGGGAGATGGTGGAGGCTTAAAGCAGGGGTGTTGGTGGAAATGGAGAGATTCAGGGATTTTTCGAAGAAACAAAACCTATAGGACCTAGTGATTTGTTCATAGGAGGTGAAGAAGAGCAAGGCTCCTGAGTTTGGGGTTCAAACAATGAAATGGGTGGTGCCTTGTACTGAGGAGCAGTGTTGGGGGGTAAGCTGATGAGTCCAATTCCATGCTGCTTTTGAGGAGCCTGGAAGACATTGGGGGACAACTGTTCAGCTCTTGGATGTAGGTGAGAGATGCTAGCCTTGAGCCATTAGCAACAGGACAGCAATCACCTAGCAACTGTGAGAAGAATGAAAAAACGCAGAGGTTCCAATAGAAGATGCAGAAGGCCGAATAGAAGTCCGAGGCTTAAGGGATACGATGGTGGTAGAACAGACTGGCAAAGGTGACCCTGAAGGAACAGCAAGAGAGGCAGGAGGCAAACAAGGCGAGTGTGATGTCACAGAATCAAGGTCAACAAAGACGCCGACGAGAAGCATCCCAGATTTGGGGACTGAGAAGTCATTCACTGGCTGCTTTAATGAGAGGATGTTCAGGGCAGGCGTGTGAGTCAGGAGTGGGTTGCAACATGAATGGGGGTGAGGAAGTAAACCCCAAAGTACAGGTGATTTTTTCAAGACCCAGGGCTACACAAGGAAGACGAGAGGAAGACGGTGTGTTCTGGAGGAGGATGAAGAGATGAGGGGCAAGTTTGTTTTGTTTTCAGCTGAGACAACTGGGGACATCTCCAAGTTGATGCGGATGAGCCAGTAAAGAAGGGACAGTTAGAGATGGAGGAGAGGAGGGTAATCATGAATAACAGAAGGTTCCGGAGAGAGCAGAGGGGAGGGGAGGGCTGACCTCATATTGGAGGAAAGACGCTGCTTCTCTGGGGACAGCAAAGGAGAGGATGGGACGGCTGCCTGCAGGCTTATGGGGATCTCGGTAGGAGAGTGAGGAGGCGCGTCCCTGATGGCTTCTAGCTGCTCTGTGTGGCTGAGTGAGCTCTGAGCGTGAGGCAGAGGTGGGGGTGAGGACAGGGGGGAGCAGAGGAGGGCCAACAGAACAGAAGAGGACAGCAGGGGCGTGAGCAGCAGGGTGGTACGCCGGGTCCAGCAGGAGGGGAGGCACGTGCACCCCCAGGGGCCCCGGTCTGCCTGGCTGCAGAGGGCAGCTGGCAGGGGCGTCAGGACAAGGAGGCAGGGGCGTTTGGGGTATTGCTAGGGGAGTTGTCAAAGGAACAGGCCACGGAATGTAAGCTGGAGAGAGGTAACCACAAGCAGGGAAGCGCCAGTGGTAGGGACAGAGTCACAGGCATTTCTCAGCAGAAGTGAGCGAATCTGGAGCAAGAAACTCGTGGGGCACCGAAGATGCTCAGAGGCCATCAGGGAGCACAGGGCCTAGTGGGAAAGTAGATAAGGGACTGTGTATGTGATCAGGAACATCTCTGCTGGATTAACCTCTTGCCAAGATCAGACCTGCACCCAGGAAAAGGGCAAGAAATGCAAAAAAAGAGCCTGGGGCCTGGGTGGAATCATAATAACCCTACTTTTTTGTGCAAAGAATTAAGAATCTGAAGAGGTTTCTAGAAATCTGGCTATGAACTCTCACTAAAGAGGCATCATTCTTTTAACGAGGCACGCATGACAGCAAAGAGACACCCTTGAAGACACCCTCTAGAGGAAGCGGGACACTACTCAGTTCAACTTGGGATTTAGCTTTGAATTCTGACTTGCCATATGATGTAATAACATAATCTCTAAATACATACAAAAGGATGAAACTAGAACATTTTCTAATACCATACACAAAAACAAACTCAAAATGGATTAAAGAGCTAAATGTAAGACAGGCTACTATAAAATGCCTAGAAAAAAACACAGGCAGAACAGTCTTTGATATAAATTTCAGTAATATTTTTTTGGATCCACCTCCTAGTGTAGTGAAAATATAAACAAAAATAAACAAATGGGACCTAATTAAGCTTAAAAACTCTTGCACAGCAAAGGAAACTATAAACAAAATGAAAAACAACCCACAGAACAGGAGAAAATATTTGCAAATGAAGCAACTGACTCCAAAATATACAAATCGCTCAAGTAGCTCAATATTAAACAAACAACCCAATCAAAAAGAGCAGAAAATCGAAATAGACATTTCTCCGAAGACATACAGATGACCAATAAATACATGAAAAGATGCTCAATATCACTAATTATTGGAGAAATGCAAACTTAAACTTCAATGAGGTATCACTTCACACCTGTCAGAGTGGTTATCATCAAAAAATCTACAAATAATAAATGCTAGAGAGGGTGCAGGGAAAAGAGACTGCTCCTACACTGTTGGTGGGAAGGTAAATTGGTACAACCACTAGGGAGAACTGTATGGAGATTCCTTAAAAAACTAAAAATAGAACTACCATGTGACCCAGCAATCACACTCCAGGGCATATATCTGGAGCAAACTGTAATTCAAAAAGATATATGCACCTCAACATTCATGTAGCACTATTCACAATAGCTAAGACATGAAAGCAACCTAAACGTCCATCAACAGAGAGATGGACAAAAAAGATGTGCTACATATCAAACCAGCCAATCCTAAAGAAAATAAACCCTGATTACGCACTGGAAGGACTGATGCTGAAGTTGAATTGGCCACCTGATGCAAAGAGCCAACTCAGGGAAAAGACCCTGATTCTGGGAATGACTGAAGGCAAAAGGAGAAGAGGGCAGCTGAGGTTGAGGTGGTTGGATGGCATCACCAATTCAATGGACATGAACTTGGGCAATCTCTGGGAGACAGGGACAGAGAGCCCTGGTGTGCTGCAGTCCATGGGGTCACAAAGAGTTGGACATGACTTAGTGACTGAACAACAACAATATATATACACTGGAATACTACTCAGCCACAAAGAAGAATGAAATAATGCCATTTTGCAGCAACATGGGTAGGCCTAGAGATTATCATCCTAAGCGAAGTAAATCCAGAGAAAGACAAATATCATATGATATCACTTATATGTGGAATCTTAAAAAGTGATACAAATCAACTTATTTACAAAGCAGAAAACAGACCTACCAACTTTTAAAACAAACACATGGTTACTAAAGTGGAAGGGTGGCGGGAGGATAAATTAGAAGGTTGGGATTAACATGTACACACTCTATATAAAAAAGATGATCAACAAGAACCTACTGTATAGCACAGGGAACTCAGTATTCTTTAATAACCTGTATGGGAAAAGAATCTGAAAAAGAATGGAGATAAATATATATATGTAGCTGATTTAGTTTGCTGTATACCTGAACTGAACACAATTTTGTAAATCAGCTATACGCCAATATAAAATAAAAGTTAAAGAACAAACATACCTAAAAAATAAAATACAGTGTAGTAATAGCTGAAGTTTATCAGTGCTTCCTACATGCCAGGCACTGTGCTAAGAAACGTACACACTGATTTCACTTAATTCTCACAACTCTCTGAGGCAGATACTCTTATTATCCCCCCTTTATTGGTGGGCAAACCGAGAACTGCAGCAGTTAGTTAGCAGTGAGCTGGGTATGCTTACCAATATTCTTCATTTTTCAGACAAGGATGTTAACATCATTTGGAACATTACGAGGAGTGAACCATAAAAATGATGGCACAGTTCATAGAAAATCAAGTTCATCTAAATTCAAAAGAATAATTTTGATTGCATGAAGATACCAATTTCATTAAAAAAAAAATGGTTTTAAAATCGCACGCAATACCAACCTATACTTCTCCGAATTAGCATGCATTCCTTCTCCTTTGCAGAAAACTGGCTTCGGCTTGAAACGCCCAAGTCAAAGCAGTATTTATTCCTCCCCATGTCAAACAAAGTGCAGTTGAATACTGTTCTCCTCTCTCCCAAGGCCAGGCTGTTTTCAGCCAGCCGATTGGTCCTCTCCCCGGGGAGTCTGGGGGCTTCCTTGAAGACGGTGATCACCCCCTGGACGAAGACGCAAGGCGGGGGCAGCACCGTGACCTCCACCCCGGCCTCGCAGGTGAGCTCCGGCTCCATCACCAGTTTGTACCCAAACTTCTGGGCCAGGTCAATGGGGCCTGTGGACGTGATGACCGAGTCTCGGCCCAGCAGCTTCAGCACCACGGTGACCGTGACGTAGGCTTCCGGCCCCACGGGGGCGCAGTCGAACTCCACCCACTGGCCTTGAGCGAGCTCCACCCGCTTGCTGGCCCTAATCTCCAGCGGCGGGGCCTGACCCGCCTTCGCCTCCGGGAGGCTGTTGGTGAAGGTGACGTCCAGCAAGATGTCAGGCTTGTCCCCGGGGAACGGGCAGAGCGGCTGACTGGTGAAAAGGCCCACCTGGAAGGTGCCCTCGGCCGCCTTGGACGTCCTGCTCAGGTCAACGCGGAAGACGGGCCATTCCACCTTGAGAAAGGCGCTCCTCTCCCTCGGGGGGGCCGGGGGGCTGCTGTTTGTTGCTTCCCGGGTCATCACGAACCAGTAGTCGCCGGCCTCCTTGAAGTAGAAGCATTCAAACTCTAGGGTCTCCTGGGACTGGTTGGTCAGGACGTATTTGGTGGTAAGAGTCCGGTTGGAGCTGGCCTCCACCAGCAGCACAGAGACATTCCTCAGCGTCCCGCTGGCGCCATGGAAATCCACAGTCACCGTGCTGTTGCTTAGCGCTACATGGCCCGGCTCCCCCAGCACGAGATACTCAGCCTCTCCAAGAACTGAAAGGAAATGGTCACAGTGAGTTTTCCAAAGGGACATCTGAGCGGCAGTACCGATGACATCCATGAAAACAGCATCTCAGACACAGGAGAAGTTTGAACTGCGCCAAGGATGACATATAGTGATGTTGAGTGCTAACCCTGGGAGCTGGGCCCTGAACCTCTTCCATTCTAAAATGGCTCAGGTCCTTCATCTCCATCTTTCATGGTTCTTGTTCAAAACAATGAATGGGTACTCTGAATTCTCAACAGTCAACAATGGAATCTATCTGCAAAGAAAACCTAATAAGGCAAGAGTAACAACTGACAATTCTCATGATAAAAATCCAACACTTCACTTTGCTCACTTTAGTCATATTGTAGTATTTAGGTATTTGCAGGAAATGGGTTTACAGTGAGGGCTTCCCCGGTGGTTCAGTGGTAAAGAATCCATCTGCAATGCTGGAGACAGAGGAGGTGCAGGTTTGATTTCTGGGTCAGGAAGATCCCCTGGAGGAGGGCATGGCTACCCACTCCAGCACTCTTGCCTGGAGACTCACATGGACAGAGGAGCCTGGCGGGCTACACTCCATAAGGTTGCAAAGAGTCAGACATGACTGAGGCAACTTAGCACGTGCGTGCACACACACACGCATCCCCACAGGTTTACAGTGAAGTGAAAGAAAGCCTGATTCAAATGATATAACATGAAGTACTCTAGATGACTTAACATGGACGACTCTAAATATACAGCTGATGTTTGAACAACACGGGTTTGAACTGCCCAAGGGTCCACTTAACGCACAGATTTGTTCCAACAGTAAATAGTAACTAGATGATCTGTGGTTGGCTGAATCTGCAGATGCAAACAGCAGATATGGAGGGCCAACTATAAGTTATATCAGGATTTTCAACTGTGAAGAGGATCAGACTCCTTAAACCCCACGCTGTCCAATGATCAGCTGTACCTGTAAGTTACTGCTTTCTGACATCCAAGACAAGTGTGTGTATTTTTACCAGTAAAGAAAGTGCCTTTTGTTTGTATAAGGCAGAAATTTTAAGATGAATACGAAATGTTGACATTCTATCCTACATGGATTAATCCAGGGGACAGAGTGAACATTCATGGAATAGCTAAGCATGTCCTTGGTGATTTTAATGACATTATAGTAACAGGCCTAGACAAGATAGATGACTACTAGCCCAAAAGTATCCCTTAGTTAGGATAATCATATCTTTTTTTTTTTAAAAAGAGACCCACTGGAGCAGCTGAAGTAAAAAGCAGAAAGAACACAGGCACACAAGAATCCTTGTTTCTATTTTGAACCCTATCCAAATACATACCAAAAGAGACAGGATTTGGCAATACAACAATCAACTGGCCTGTGGCTAGGGTAGGAAGCATTCTAGATTTAAGAAAGTGCAGTGCCCTTTGGTTTGAAAAACAACATGTGTAAGTAGGAATTTGTAAGTTTTCTTATAAATACATGCTAATACAATATATTAATATAATAACAATAATTATATATGTCATATATGCCCAAAGGACCTCAATGTGTTGGCTGGGCTGGCAGTCCTTAAATACATTCAATCTACAGCAGAGACTGACATAGCATTGTAAATCAACTATACTTCAATAAAAAATAAAATAAATTCACTTGGCTATACAGCAGAAACCAGTCAACACTGTAAATCAACAATACTCCAATAAAAGTTTTTTAAAAGAGAAAAAGTGCACTATTCAAGGATATTAAAAAATGGTTATTAGAATTAGCACATGAAATACTGCCATATGAAGGTTTGTTTGATCACCTCAGCACTTCACTCATTTCTTATTTAAGATGAGGTGAAATAAAACGTATAAAACTTGGATCGATCTGGACACTTGAAAGACCACAATAGTTTTTGGTTTTTTTCCATCAACATACACATTGAGGAGTACTCCCTGTTGGATGGAGGTGACTCAGAGTTAAGGAAGGCAGTTGCTTCTGATGCAGCTTCTGTGCGGGTTCAGAGCTGACCTCCAGTGCTCACTGCAGCCCAAGGAAGGAGTAAGGACTGGGAACAAAGCTTATATTCATTTGCATCCGATGGGGCAGAATGGTTCTGTGATGCATTTAACACTGAGACGCACACCACACTTAGTTAATTAATGAAAACCTATTGTCAAGGATACGGTTACCACAGAGGCAGATCAGATGCTGATTTGCTGGGCAGCTAGTCAATGAAAGAGACACACATGTCCCTTTGGAAATGGACAAGAAAGAGAACTGTTAAGTCTCAACAGCAGCAGACAGAAGGTGTGTGTTGAAGACGGAACTTGGCTGCTTTACACCTGAACTCTAGTTTCTACAGGCAAGAATATATTCTCATTTAGAAAACTACCATTTGGTCATACCATCAAACTGACTACTACAGTTCAGTTTTCTCCATTCATTCGTTTCCTCTCTCCCATTCCTTTAAATGAACTGGTGTCTCAATATAAGCATGTGGATTTCAAAAGAAATCTAACTGTTAATGGTGTATTTTGATCAATTTCAAATGGAGAAGGGGATAAAACCCCACATATATGAAAATACCTCCATTTTTAGTGGCAGCCTTTGCACTCAACTTTAATGCTTTATTTTCTGCTCAATCAACTTTTTTATGTGCCGGTAAAATATTTTGTTCTCAACAATAACAAACATCCTCGCAGACTATTTAAATAGAAATTTTTCATGTCCTTCTCTTTATGAAACAAAATACCCTTTTATAATTTTTTGTATAAGGCTGTTAGATGCAGAGCAATGTTTTCCCCAGTGGCTCAGTGGTAAAGAATCTGCCTGCAGTGCAGGAGACAACAGGAGACACAGGTTCGATCCCTGGGTTTGGGAAGATCCCCTGGAAAAGGAAAGAGCAACCCACTCCAGAATTCTTGTCTGGAGAATCCCATGGACAGAGGAGCCTGGCAGGCTACAGTCCATGGGGTTGCAAAGAGTCAGACACAACGGAAGCAACTGAGCGTGCACGAGTATGCACACAAAAGACTTTAAAAGAAACGAATCCCAGGGACTTCCCTGGCGGTCAAGCAGTTAAGACTCAGAGTTTCCACTGCAGAGGGTGTGGGTTCAATCCCTGGTTGGGGAACTAAGATCCCACATGCTTCGAGGCACAGTCAAAACAAAACAATAAACAGAAATAAAGCTAAAAGACAGTACACACACAAGTGTATAATACTGAAACACTAGGAACTCAATCAAAGTGAGGGCAACATGCTTGTCTCCGACTTGTGAAATGAAAGTGAGTTTAAAAAAAAACTTAAAAATATATTTTAAATGAAATTTGAATTAATAATGCAGAACCTTAAGAGACCTAGGGTTGTAAGAACCATGGTTTAAAAGGCACTGAACTGGAGTCCCTGCCCTGCCTCCTTCATGGAGAGGCATCAACATTCCAGGCATTTAAAAACCTCCCATTTCTGTTTCTTCATTGGGACCCACAGCATAGGTGCACTCAACACTTACCATAGTCACAGAGCACCACCAGCAATAGATTTGAAAAGTCTTTCAACGTTTGTTTCATTCTGATCAGCAAAATCCCAGGTCTTTGGTCTCCTCATGTCCTTTCTCACATCCGAATGGTAAAGTCTTCTTTCAAAAACACCTGCAAGAAGAACCTCAAAGAAATATTGGCTCTGTTCAATGTGATTCATAAAATAGTAACCCTGAGATGACAAAACCATTCTAAGAAGTCAGACTTCCTAGTTAATACTGAAAAGAAAACAGGAAGGACATTACTGTTGCCCCCAGGGAAATGATCAGTAATTATACACGTTCCTTTCATTATAGCTCACCTGCTAAGAACATTCAGGTCTGCCCACACCAAGACTTTCTCTGCAAAACACCAAGTCTTTATTCTTTAAAGCAGATCCTTAAGTGGAGAGTTGGTTGCTCTTTGTTTAATTTTATTGAAGTCCATAGCCAACCTTGATAATATATCTTTGCATACTTATATGCATGGCATAGCAGGCTAACCAACTGACTGACATTTTGCCAAATTTTTGCATCTGTTGTGTAGACCCGCCTTGCTTCCACAAATGGGCTTATATTAACATTGTCTGTCTTACACAATTGGTATGTTATCTGGATTGCTCCATTTCTTAATGCCTAGGAGCTATATCAAAATGATTAAGCCTTTAAAAAAAAAAAAGAAAGATACTCAGATTATTGCAATTAAATGTGAACTCCATGCGGCCCTGACTTCCCTTGGTTAGGGCATTCTAAAGACAAAACAGCTATCATCTTTGGCAGCCTTCCAATACTTGTTGCTACTGGCTGGCGTGCATCAGGAGATGTATGATTTCAGGCAGCAATCTTCCCAGACCACCTAGGAGGGCAGGGAAGACCTTGATGGCCCATGGTTCAGAATGATTTATGAGCAGTGGCACTTACTTTGATATAAACAGACTATTACACAACAGAATGAGATGCAGGGTATTTAAGAGCCAGTTTTTCTCATACATGAGTCTAGGAAACTATTGGATACTAAACATTACCAAATAGATATTTTCTTAATATCTATATTCCCCCCTATTATGCACAGTTAATCTACTTTTAGTAAGTTTTTAAAAAGCATATTATATTCAAAATATATGTATGTCACATCCCTTCAGATAAGGCAGGAATTAAGGGAATTAAGAAGACTGATTGGAATAATCAGAAATTTGGTGGAAAGGAAATAAGTCTGTCTCTATTAGTTTTCTCTCTGTAGGAGCTGGTTGAGCAAAAGGAAATGCTGGACTTCCTCAAAGAGAAGCAGAGATATGAAGTGTAATCATGCAGACAATTAGGGCTCTCGCCCTCTCCAAAAACAACCAAAAAAGAAAATTCAGTTTTGTTGGAATTAGGCACAGATTTGACCCAATCCTTTCCTTTTACATGAATTGGGAAACCTGGCCAAAGACAGCAGATGAGCATCATTGCATCACTGGGGCAAAGGTGGGCACACAGGGCAATTAAAATGCTTCCTTTAAGTCACTGATACTCAGTAACCAAAGTAAGAAGAAACAAGCAATCTCTGGCCCTGGAGAGTGGAACTAACTCCTCCCAAATTGCTTGTTTCCGTATGACAGACAGGCTTCCCTGGTGGCTCAGATGGTAAAGAATCCACTGGCAATGCAAGAGACCTGGGTATGATTCCTGGGTTGGTAAGATCCCCCGGAGAAAGGAATGGCTACCCACTCCAGTCTTCTTGCCTGGGAAATCCCATGGACAGAGAAGCCTGGCAGGCTAGTCCATTGGGTCCCAAAGAATCGGTCGGCAACACATTTTCGTTCGTATGAGAAAGTTCAGTAAAACGGAATAGTGATAATCTATATTTAGAGTTGTGTGGAAATGGAATTATAAAATAATCCAGGCTATCTGAAACCAGGCTGGTTTATAAGACATAATATGGTTTGCATACTATGGATTTTTAAAAAATACTCTCAAGCTTTTGAAAATGAATGCTGATTTTTTCATTAATATGAAGATGTAAACAGAGCACCCTAGAATGTCATGGAATACTGGGTTAAAAAAGCACTACTTTTTTTTTTTTTTTTTTTTAAGAAAACAGTGAGCTTCTTTAATTTGTTTTAAACCTTGCTTATTTTCTTTCAACAGGTGTTCCCAATACCATGACTGGCTACTTACAGTGTTTGGCTTGATAGATTTTTAAAAAATACTCTCAAGCTTTTGAAAATGAATGCTGATTTTTTCATTAATATGAAGATGTAAACAGAGCACCCTAAAATGTCATGGAATACTGGGTTAAAAAAGCACTACTTTTTTTTTTTTTTTTTTTTTTAAGAAAACAGTGAGCTTCTTTAATTTGTTTTAAACCTTGCTTATTTTCTTTCAACAGGTGTTCCCAATACCATGACTGGCTACTTACAGTGTTTGGCTTGATAATCGTTTTTTGAGAAAGTAAGAACTTGAGCATCCTTTATACACATTTAAAGAAAAAAAATTTATATAGGGCATTCACATACAGAAATGTTTAGACACTCTAAACATAGCAGCTACATGGTAGGGGCAAGTTGTGAATATTCTCAGTGGCTAATCACGACTGAAGCGACTTAGCATCAGCAGCAGCAATGACATGACGCAGAACTCAGATCCCAGTACTTTTGCTGAAATCTGCTAAGATAAACGCTTATCTGTCCCCGAGGGCGTCTTCAGAACTCAGAAAAAGAAAATGAATTACGCTGAGGTTCAGGAGACCAATGACTTAGGGTAGAATAAAAGGAAAAGTGATCCTGTCCCTTCTGACAAACATGCACACGCTCGTGTGGACGTCTAATGATATTTATTAAAAGGAAATCCCTAAATTCCAAGCAGGGTGCATTTATGTATTCGGCCGAGTCGGCGGTGCCTGGTCCCCGCGTCCACCCAGCTTTCCCCAGGCCGGCAGGTCAAGGTCACGTTTGGAAACCTCAGGCGGCCAGCGTCCTTAGCCCGAAGTCCTCCTAAAACGGCACTTATCTCACACTACTTGTACCCCACAAAGGATTTCTTTCTGGAAAGACGCAAGCCTGTTCTGAAACGCAGAGTATCCCAGACGCTGATTTTCAAGGGTCCCCAACTCTGCGGACTCAACGCCCATCTATCTGCGTGCGGTCAGCCTGGGTCCCTCGGCCACGCCTGCGCCAGGTGCAGGTAGAAGTCGGGACTCGGAGAGGCGGAGACGACACTTTCTGGGTACGTGGAGGGGACGGTACGCGGCGGGGAGGGTGGGGCGGCAGGGTCCAGGGACCCTCCGGGGACCCCGCGGCGGGGGTGCACCCCAGGTCGCCTCCGGAAGGTCCCTCTTACCTCTGGGACGGGCGGGCGGGACGGCGAGGCGGGCGGAGGGCGAGCGACTTCACGGGCGGCGAGGCAGCCGGCGGAGCATCCCGCGTCCCGGGACTGCGCCCGGGGCCGCCGCGCCGCTCCCGCAGCCCCGCCCGGGACCGCCCCCGACGGCGCGGGGAGGGCGGCACCCGGAGGGCGGAGACCTCCCGGAGCCCGCCAGGGCCGCCCCGCCCGCTCCGGGCCGCGCATCCTTTCCTGCCCGCGCCCGGCTGGCCCGCGGCTGGACAGGAAACCCGGCAGGAAACGCGCGGCCGGCCGGGGCCTGCGGGGACGCGGCGCGGACCCCCACCTCGCGCCCCGGAGCCCGGTTTGGGGGCGAGCCGCCTCGTCTCCCGGCGTTTGCGATCCAGTCTCTTCTCCCCCGCCCCTTTGTCATTATCTTCTGGGGGACCACGAGGCGGTCATTGAAGTTGGCTGTAAGCTTGGTTTCCCAGACGTCAAGGAAGAGCTTCAAAAGAGAAGAGCTCACAAAGGTGCCTCTACGTTTTTCTCCGGAGCTAGAAGTGGTTATTTACATTAAAAATAACGTTTTGAAAACTCGAATCCGGAAGTGTTCAAGTTGTGTTTTTAAAACAATAGGAGAGGATAGAGTTCCACCTTAACAGTCGGGCTTGTTTTTGAATAGGGTGTAATGTGCAAGACAGTTTATCATTAGCATACCAATGTGTGGTAACGGAAATCGGAGCCCAGATTTGGTGGTCCCTGGGGAGCAGGTGATTTGAACGAGGCTCCAGGAATCTTTGGCGGGGGTTGAGGGGGGCGTGTGCGGAGTGGGGATAGATACATTCTGTTGGTTGAGGTGTGAATTATACGGATTCATTATGTATTTGTCAAAACATTCAACTTAAGATCCGTGCATTTCACTGTTTGTAAATTTTATCTCTATTTTTAACTCAGAAATGTACCATTTGCAGGTCCTTGAATCTATACTTAACCTTTTAAAAGGTAGCCCAATTATTCGGTTGTCAGAGCTATCAGAGGTTATCAGAGTTACCAAATTTGCAAAGCATTGTACTGATTAAGTCCAGCCAAAGATTCAAAAAAGGCTTTAATGTGTGGAATGAAAAAAATATGCAATGTGAGAGTTGTGAGTTGTTTTTATTTGGAGCAAAATGAGACTAAAGCCCAGGATTCACCTCTCAGATAGCTCTGAGGAAATGCTCCGAAGAGATAGGGTGAGAGGTCTGTATATATACCTGGTTTGTGCTAGTCACCAGGCACAGAAGTCTCTGTTAATAATTTTAGTGCTATTCTAGATATAAGAGGCAAGAAACTGAGCTCATAAAATCTTCCAAAAAATACCTACCTGAAGGCCTGTTCTGCCATTGTTTCCCAACGCACATGCGTGCGTGCATGCTCAGTTGTGTCTTGACAGTTTGTGACCCCATGGACCGTAGCCCATCAGGCTCCTCTGTCCATGGGATTCTCCAGGCCAGAATACTGGAGTTGGTTGCCATGCCCTCCTCCAGGGGATCTTCCTGACCCAGGGATCGAACCCCTATCTCTGGCATCTAGCTTCCTGCATTGGCAAAGCTGATTCTTTACCGCTGCATACCAGGGTAGCCTTCCAGGGCACAGTGTCATTCCTGATCTCCACCCTAAGCTCCTTTCAAGGGTGTGTTAGGGTCAGTGATTGCAGAGACAGGTGACCAAATCCTTGCAGAGGCAGGTGGCAAGTGACAATTTTTAGTTGGCAAAGGTCACCATCCAATTTCACAGTCAGAATTATCTAGTCCAACATCTATTTATTCATCAACCAAGTGAGAACTCCTTTTAAATACATGCCACAAGCCCTGCCATTTTTGGTTTTGAAAGCAAGAGCTCATTTTAAGAGTGGGAGTTAGATACAGCAGAAATAAAGTCCAGCCTTGCCTCCATAACCTTGGGCAAATACTTAACACCTCCTTTCCTACACTGTAAAAGACATCTAATATAGTTATACTGAAGTTTTGTGCTGATTGAGTGAAATGTATAGAAAACAACTTGCTCACTGTTGATCTCTCAGACACACTCTTCCTAGAAACCCACTCTGCCTCAATCGAAATGCAAGGGCCTGGGATCAATGTGCTTGGTCAATTCTTAAATAAGAGCATTATTGAGATGTTTGGTCATTTTTGCTTTAATTTGAATTCTTGCCAAACTGTTTTCTAGACAGTTAAGACAGTTTAATCCTTTCTAAAAAGAAGGCACCAGAAATTTAAAGGAAAAAAGCTTTCAAAAGAACCGTGGTATGGTCTTAGCTGTGTTAAACTAAAACAAGCTGGCTGACAAAGATATCTTGAGTAAGTGACTGGTGAAGGGATCTTTTGCAAATTGTGTAAAATGTGTTCACTATCTCAATAACACCCTTTATATAAATAGGGAGATTTTTTTCCCCCTAGATAACACTCTGAGAGACAAGCTTTAACTGACTCGTGATTATTAGAGCACAAGAAAGAAAATGATTGACCCAATTGTCACATTGTGAAAATAAGACCTTACGTGTGTGCTAATCTAACTTTTCTGGAATGCTTCCCACATCATGGAACTGGCCCATGTCATGGAATTTGAATAAACCAGCGTATCTCAGACAGGCCGAGCCCAGACAAGTGTGGATAAGAAGCCTCTTGGAAAGAGGACACAGACTAAGGTTTCAGACTCAAGACACACTATAATTCAAAAGCCACTCAACTGAGTGAATACTTAACTAGGAATCTACCATGTACAATCACTGATGTAGGTCACTGGGAATTCCAAAGAGGTGTCATGTGATATTCCTTATAACTTAAAGAAATCTAATTTCTCTGTTTTCTTACGGCATCGAGATAACAGAGAACAAGATAAAAGACAGTCATGTTGGGTTGGCCAAAAAGTTCATAAGAGCTATGGAAAAACCCAAATGAACTTTTTGACCAACCCAATATATGGTTAACTGGGTTTCGGAATAGTAGAGTTGTGTCCTGAAAGCAGATTTTTCTAGAGCAGGTGGGAACGAGCAAAGTATGGTTTTGATTATTAGGGTGGGGGTGGGGGGATGGGAGAAATAACAAAGGGACGTCTGAACAAGGACAGTGTGGCCCAGGAAGAGGAAGGGCCAGACCTCCTCTTGTTCCCTGACCCAACGCCTTTCCCTGACCATCTCTTGGTTCTCTTGAGCCTAGTGGATCAGCTCCTCCTCTCCCACCAGACCTTCTCAGACCGTCCTCCATCAGAACAGAAGCCTCCCTCCTCTGTCCTCCAAGCCTGGCACCCATGCTCCTGCCCTGGCTCAGACTTCATTCCCATTTTCGGTTAAGGCTGCTCACATGTCTATTTCCCAGTGAGGCCACCCTCTTAAAAGCAGCGGCTGCATCTTATTCACTTCTGTATCCCCCAGTGGCCCAGTTCCTCACACAAAGTCAACAGGTATTCAAAAATGTTTCTTTTTATTAAATTCAATGAGAGATGAAAGTAGGGTGAAGTGAAGCTCATTTATAAACAAGCACACATATTGGAGGTCACTCATTTGGTAGTCATTTTATTGGATGCTTACTGTATGCCAGGCCTCACTCTAGGTTCTGAGGGCACATCCATGAACAAAGCAGATAAAAATCTCTGCCCCGGTGGAGCTGACACTTAAGATCTATCATAAGGAGTAGGATCCGCAATACATTTACATAAATTCAACCATACCTATCAGCATAGTGAAAAAAAGGGGAAAAAAAAAGACACATTTAAGTACTTTAATTATTGGTACTACAAAAGTCTACTGTTGATATGTAGTCTTTTATTATATATTTTACTTGCTATTATAGTCATAAAATATTCATAGCCATGTATCACTTTACAGCCAGTCTACTTGTAAGATTATACAGAGAACTTTATTGGCAATTTCAGAGATTTTCACGGATCATTTTGAGCATGCTTGATTCCATCCTTAAGCACAGTCCTTAAAACCTACCCATCTTATACGTTATGACTCTACTGTATCAGATGGAAACTTGGAGGTTGTTGGGCAAGGAAGAACCATTCTAAGTGTCTGAGCATGAGAATAATGACATGATAAATCCATGTCTGGTTGGCTTAGTCTGGTAACAGGGAACAAGAGATAGTACCTTCACATAAATACACATGGTCAATCAACAGTGGCATTCACATCAAGAATTAAAAAAAATAAAAAAGAACAGTTCATGAGTCATTTCCCATTTTTTAAAGACAACTAAAATAGTAAGACCTTGAGGTCAAAAATATTTATAATCAACTCGATTATAAAATCTAAAAGAAAAAATCTTAACATACTGGCTTATTCTGACTAAACCTTTATCATTTTCATACATTTTACAAAGAGTATTTAAAAAGAACACCAAGTTAAGAAAAATCATTTTTAAATTTTGCAATAATTTTACTCTATATACATTAATACCAATCATTTAACCCTGAAAACATTCTTCACTTGTACAATGTAAAAAAATTGGGCAGTATGTGACTAGAAATATTCCATTATCATAAAGCTACAGATTTGTGCTCCAAAGAGCAAAGTTAGAAAGCAAAAATAATAATATAACAGTGATAAGCACCAAGAAGACAGAACTTTTTTGCACTTAGGGCTGACTGGTTGTATTTAAACATAACCTCTACCAACAAAGGAACGAAAATGACACCTTATTTGGCAAAAACAAAACAAAAAGAACAAAAATACACATATAGAGGTCTGGAAACAGTGAAGAATGCCCACTTTAAAACAATAAAATCAATCATACCTGCTTTTTAATTAATTTGCAAAACTAGATTTGCAAATTAGATTTGCAAATTTGCAAAACTAGATTCATGTCACTTTAATTCACTTTATATAATTCAGACTGCTCCATTTTTGTTAATGTGTAGTATAAATAAATATGCTGACTCATGGGAGTCTGCTGTAATGAATCGACACCATTAGAGCTAGAAGACCCAGTAGCTCTAACAATCCTAGTTGCAACTCATTCCAACTGGTGAAACAGATTATTTATCTGTGTAATTTTTAAAAACCTTGGCCAGATGCGATATGGAGTGAATGTGATGAGTGTGTGTGTGTGTGTGTGTGTGTGTGTGTCTATGTGTGTGCGTGTGTGAGACAGAGTGCTTCCCAGACAGGAGTGACATGCAAACAACCATACATAATGGCTCCAAAGACTTGGGCAGCCAGACACTGAATTTCCCCCCAAACAAACAAGAGGGGATGTTAAGGGGCATGTCATCAATCACCACGTGGAATCAGCGACAGGGTTTGGAACTAAGGCAGGATGCCTCAACCACGACATTCCCGTGACACTGGAGGATGTGAAGCAGCAACAGGGATCAGGCAGGGGTCGGGAATCGACTTCGGCTGCACGTGGAGAGTTTCCCTGGGTCTGCAGCTGAGGGTCCCTGGACCTAGCCCACAGGGCATCTGCAGCGGCCTGGCAGTGGTCCTCCACTTCTTAGTGAGGATGTCTCACGGAGCCCAGAGTCTCAGCCTGAGCATTCCCGCCTCCTGCTCTCAAAGGTTCTCTTAGAACAGATACCACCCCTTTTAGAGGCTTGGCCAAAACCCATCAGTGACCTTCCACTGCCAACTCAGCCTTGAAAAGGGCTCTCCTTCTCTCCCTGTGGGGTCCCTGAGTTTGAGGTAATGCCAACGGACCATACGCCGTGTTGCAGTAATGAAGTCAGGCGGTCCACTAGAAAACTCAAGCGATCTGGACTCAATATTAGCCAGTTTTCGTCATCTCAGTAATACTTTCTAGTGAGAGAGTTTCTCCACACAACTTATAATGTGTGGTGTAAAGGAAAAAAAATATTGCTAGAGGATGATAGAGTTTTTAAAAGTTCAGCAGTGAAACTCCTTAAGGGAAGGAAAAGGAGACATATTAACATTTCCACTTTCTATTTGTCCATCCTTGGCTTTGAGGTAAAAGAGCACCAAGGTTCATGTAAAGCTAGTTAAAGGTTCTTCCAGGCCCCTCCACCCACACAACAATCTGAGGGAAATCCTGAACCGTCTACTTCCCAAATTTGTAACTGTATCTCTGGGCATGTCCATATAGCTCTTTAATTCACTAGCAAAATCCACAGCAGTTTTTAAAACAGAATGACATAGTTGCATTCTTTAAATGCCAGCCATGAAATCATCACTTAAAAAAAAAAAAAGAAACTGGTCAGATTATATATATGGAAGTCAAGCAAAATTCTCTCTTTTTTTAAGCTGCTTTATTTGATCTGCTAAAGACATGCCTATGGCTGCTTCTAAAAAGCCCTTAGGAAGAGCCTCACGTGACATCCTGCAGTTGGATGTTGTCAGGTTCTTAAACTACACTGTAGGTCTAAACTTCTTCATGAAAACCCCCCCAAAGTGCACACTAAATGCAAAGAAAAACTTCTTTTACAATTCAGTGAATTTCAGTCACACCAAAATAATGACCTAACCTGTCCAAACATGCAACTTCTCTTTCTTCCCCTATGAACTAAATTCTTTTCTTTAAAAAATGGTCAGATTTGAAGATCGAGTTAAAATCCATCAAATTTCCAGTTAAACTCTGAGGGTTTCTATACAACAGTAGCATGATTTTGAATTCATATTGGAATTCAGCTTTCTGTATTTTCCTATATGTATCCTAGAGAAACTTCCTGGATCATAATATTTAGGGAGAAATCAAAAGGGTCTTGTATGATACTGCAAAGCTCCAGTAAATTCTGTTTATCAGGGTTTACCCTTAGCTCAATGGCATTCAACCTCTCCATGATGCAAGTATATGGATAACAAGTTATTTCAGATACAGAACTCTTAGCTCTGTGTCATAAATAAATTTGGGTAAAACCGCAAGCCTTCCACTGAATCATCTCGGCAAAGATGGCCCATCTTCTCGGCAAGAAGCAACCTAGGAGTCAGGGGGAAAAAGACCACCATCATCCATCCATCCATTCAGAAACACAAATGATAGTTCTAAGTGAGCAGCAGAGACCTCACTTACCTCTCTTTAGCCAGGAGGACAGACATTCCCACGAGCTTAGCAAACTCTTCTGATGTTAACGATCCCTTCTCTGAAACCTAACAGAAACGCAGAGCAGGAAAAAAGATGTGATCATTTAGGCCACCTCGGTACTAACCTGAGGAGAATATCTACAAATATACTCAGGAAATAATGACTGAATTTTCTACTAAAATAATCCTAGAACTAAATCTTCACGAATGCTTAAGTCTACAAAAGTGGAAGGACCCAAAACAAACACTAGACTAAAACATTGTGTAATAAGGCAATGTGTGTGTGTGTGCGAAGTCACTTAAGTGGTGTCCAACTCTGTGACCCCATGGACTGTAGCCCAACAGGCTCCTCTGTCCATGGAGTTTTCCAGGCAAGGATGCTGGAGTGGGTTGCCATGCCCTCCTCCAGGGGATCTTCCCAACCCAGGGATTGAGCTCTCATCTCTTAAGTATCCTGCATTGGCAGGATGGTTCTTTACCACTTGCGCCACCTGGGAAGCCCAATAAAGGCAATGTACTTCATAGTCTGAAAAGGAACATACAACAAATTCTGAGTCCATAGTACATGCTCCAGTGAAGGACCCTTACACATAGGATTGGTTTTAAGTAATGTGGTTGGAATATGTATAGCCTTGAAAAGTTCATCAAGTTTAAAATAAGAGGTATAATAAATGTGAACTATTCTAATTATACAGGCTCACCACAGAAACTCAGAGGCAGTAATATTTCAAGGTTCTAACAGATAATCAGTTTGGCCAGCAAAATCCACCTAAACTACATTTGCTTTCCATATTTTTTGAAGCAATTATTTTACAAAATAATTTGCAATGTTTACAATGCAGCTTACGAGGGTATGACTAAAAGAAAAAGTTCAATCATGGGTAACACTCTGACAAAGTCAAAACTTACCCTCAAGGCTGAGTTTCAAACAGAAAGGGAGTAAGCACCTCCCTCATTCTAGCTCCCCTTACTTACAAGATGTTATGAGTGTTGGCAAGTTTCAAAGAGCTTTCAAAGTATAAATGTGATGAATAGTCACTCATTGTTAATGATCAACCGTTTTCAATTGGGTCTGTGAACATTACTTTTTAGCAAAGTTAAATTCAAAAGGAAATCCTGTTTCTCAAGTTGCTAAGCACTGGGGTCTTCGGGGGGCAAGCGCTGACGAGGGAGGGAGGAAACCAGGTCCCCGTACCGTCTCCAAGGCTGAGGCCACCATTTCCTCCTCCTTGTGGGACTGAAGTTCAATGACCATGACGCCGCTGTCAAACACGCGGAGCCTGAAAGTCGCAGAAGGGAGAACAAAGCCTTGAACATCTGGGATCTTGGACCCCCGGGGAGGCGAAAATATTTCTTTACTTTCATTTATGCCCAGCTCTGAGGGCAATATTAACACAAAACAACATTTCAAATATAACGAACATGGGTAACTAAGGCGTAACCAAAAAAGCTCATGAATAAACAGTTAATGAAATTCTGAACTGTAATCCACATGCTAAGTAAAATACACCTGGCTCCTTTTTTTAAAACCTCCTTTTTTTTCCTTATCCTCCATTTCCTTGAGGATAAGGAAAATACAATTCACAGCTGAATGTTTGTACCTCCAGGTCTCCAGAGACTAAGACAAAAAAAAAATGTGTAAGGGTGGAAAGACTGGTCACTGTGCCCTCATGGGAGGGGCCCACATGGGCAAGGGGCTGACCGCCTGCCCCCGAGGCCCTGCACAGCCCTGAGAAGGATGGAAGCTGGGGTGTCAGCTGCCCATGGTGCCAGATGATTCCTGCCCACATGTGAGAGAAACTTCTAGAAGAGTGATGCATATGCTGGCTCACCACGCAGGAGGACAGACCTAAAGGGCTGTTCTGTCTACTCAGGGTGGAATTGTGACAACAGATGGCAAACTTCCCGCAAGGTTCTTTTACCTGAGAGGTAGCTTCAGCGCTTCCAACATCTTGCACGCATTCACTAAATCTTCTGGTGAAAGCAACTAGAGAGGGGGAAGAAAATCCAAGTTTACCATTTACACTGCAAATTTAATAGAGTGATGCTATGTAATTATGACGACCACTCAAACAGAAGAGATAAATGTAAAATGACCATGCATCAAGGATTTTAGGTGGCTTATTTACTTACAAGGCAAAAAGGATTAACAAAGAAGCAAAGACTTCTATTCATTAGAGCAGTGGTATCCAAAGAAATATAATACAAATCATATATGTAGCTTAAAACCTTCTAGTAGCCACGTTAAAAAATATACAGGTGAAATTAATTTTATTTATTTTTTTATTTTTGAAATTAATTTTAATGCATATATTTTATTCAACCCAATAGAGCCAAAAATTCACCATGTAATTGATATAGAAATCATTAATGAGATAGTTAATACTTCTTTATTCTATACAAAGTCTTCTAAATCCAGGGTGTAATTTACACTTACAGCACACTTCAATTTGGACCACCTGCATTTCAAGTTCATGATCTTCACCTATAGCTACCTAGTGGCTACCCTTCTGGATCACGTGGCCTTGAAGAATCAGCTCAGTACAGTGATGACCAGCAGCTGTGAGTCACACAGATTAGCTCCGGAGCCAGTCCAGCCTGGGTCCCAGTCTCTGTCAGAACACTGTCTCCAGGTAGAGCCGTGGTCAAGCTATTGAATCTTTCTGAGCCTCAGTGTCCTCATCCCCTACTTGTCCCCCAGATGGGGAGAGTAAAAGTAGCTACCACACCGGGCGATGGGGTGGATAAACAGATAACACGTGCAGAGCGCCCGGTGGATAGTAAGTACCCACTGGGGATGATTACTATGACTGCTCAAATAAGAACAGAGCAGAGGGACTTCCCTGGTGGTCCAGTGGTTAAGACTCCACACTTCCAATGCAGGGGGGTGTGGGTTCAATTCCTGGTTGGGGAGCTAAGATCCCGCGCTGTGTGGCACAGTCAAAAAAATTTAAAAAACAGAAAAACACAGAGCAGAGCCTGGACTTGGGGAACCTGGGTGAGCACCGGAGACACATGTGTGAGCTATCCGCGTGGAGGGCAGAGAGAGTGCGCAGACAGGTCCTTGGCGGCTAAGGACATGTGGGTGGAAAGGGCAGCGAGAGCTGAGCTGTAGCTGGGGCTGATCCTAAGCCAAAGGAACAGGGCAGCTTTCCCGCTGTGTTATCTCCAGGCAATCTGAGTCCAGCCAGGTTCATCCAAAACAGTTAACAATCACAGAGTAGTCTTGTTCATCATGATACAAACACAGGCTATTAGAACTTTAAGGTGTCACTCAACCTAAACCCTATCTTAAAGGTAAAAAACCTGAGTTCCAGAGAGGTTAAGGAAGCTACTCAAAGTCACTGAGCAAAACCAGGAACAGAATCTACCCTCTAGATCCCAGGGCAGTGTTCTTTTCACTGCACCACACTGCTTCTCAAAATGTCAATATTTTTGATATTCACAGCCCTTCCTCAGATTGTATTCATTGTAGGGGAATTTGTATTCTATCAAGAAAGTCTATATTTAGCCAAAAGCATATCTAAATATTCTTACTTCCATTCCTCGGGCTCGGTTTACTAAACAGTACACCTCCGTAAGTGACATTATTCCTCCTCGTTCCTGTTAAAATATGAAATAAAAAGAAACATTATAATTAGCACTAGTTTGCACTTCCTAATAGAAATCACAATCAGAGCGAAATCAGAAATTATAAAATTACTTAAGAAACTTTTAAAAACTATATTTACACAACAGGAACCTGTTCAGATACCAGGAGGCACTTCAAGTTCCCTATATGGACTTTAATGCCATAATTACTGTTTTAACATTACTTAAATAAAAAGAGGGGTTGGACACTATGTTTCAAAAAGTGTATTTAAATGTTTTAAGTTATTCCAGCTAATAATTAAATAAATGATGGAATTAAATAAGAATATCACCATTTTGCAACCCCTAATGAAGTAATAGATACAGATAATGACTATCAGTAGCTGTTAATATCACACAAAAAAGATAATCAGATATAACATACCTCCTGATGGAAACACACAAAACCCTCTATAAAATATTCTTATTAGGACAAAAAAAAGAACTTCTAGATATAACTACCAATTTACAGGGAACACATAAGACAGTGAAGCATGGTAACTTACAGTTAGCAAAATCCAACCCTGAAACACTCTATAAGATAAACTACAAGCGTCTTCAGTAAATAAATTGTATGATGGGAAAAAAGAGATGGGGGAAGGAAAAACCCATAGAATTAAAAAAAAAAAAAAAAACCTTGAGAGAAATCAAACATTTGCAATGTATTTTGGCTTGAACAAATCAACTGCAACAGAAAATGTGAATACTAACTAGGTATCGATAATACTAAAAAATTATTTTTAAATTTTTAGGTGTGAATGGGATTAAAATCACATTTAAAGGCATCTTTATCACTATAATTACATAGTTAAATGTTTACAGGTAAAGCGATATGATGTCTGGGATTCGCTTTAAAATAATTTTCAGTGGAGCTGGATGATGGGGACATAGGGATTCATTATGCTATCCTACTCTGTCGTATGTTTGAAATATTTCTTAATACAGGTGCTTTAATAAACTTTTGATTTCCTGAATAATGTTAAACTAGAATATGAAACTTTATTATGAAGTTATTAATAGTACACAGTATATGAAAAAAATGTCTTAAAATACATACAGATTATATATTTCCTTTTTAAAATAAGAGATAAGAAAGACTTTTTGTATCAAACAGATTTAGATATCTGAAATGGAAATTAAAAACAATTTAAAAAGTTATTGACAAAGAATCACTGAACTAGTTTAATTTATTACCGCAAGGAAAAACATGTTGGTTGAATAGTAGCCACATCATGAAAGGAGTCTCTTAAGACCTCTGATGACACAAAAATAATTGAACACAATTTAAAGAGACCATTAAGATTTTGTTTTTACCTCCAAAGGTGCCTGCAGTATTCCGGCCAGTTGTCTGGCCAGCTGCATGTGGTACTGTGTGCCGGAGCCGTAGGTTTCCCTGGTAACCGGGTTAGCTATCCCCATGCTCAGCAAATAGGATTTAAACCTGATGGTCTATAATCAGAGGAAAAGATACACAAAAAGACTATGCAGATTTAGTCTCTCTAGCCAGCATCTGAAATCCTTCATTCAGTTCCACTCGATTATTTCTATATCTACCCATCTCTTCTGCTGTGTTTCTATGCTGTGAAATATGTGAGTGGATTCCTAGTATTTCCTGGCATAAATCAGATTATTACTCTTCTCCTGCCTTAGTATCTCAGGCTGTATTTACCCCACAGGCTTAGTGGCAGATGAGACTAAGATAACAACCATCCTCTGTTTAATGTCAACCAAGTGATAAAACCAAAAACCTAGGGAAACAGCTGTGACCAGATCGTAGACAAATTTAATGAAACATATCAAACTTAAGGGTATGTCAAGAACAATCACTTCTTCCACATTTCAATATCTCTTATTTTCTACACTCCAGGAAAAGTACTGAAATATCCTTTAATTCTGCTAGAGCTAACAAAGTTTTTATGGCTGACTTTTTCTTCCACATTGTCATATATCCTCAAGTCCTAAAAGAAATCGAATATTTTAAGAAACAGCATGCTGGTAAACCACCAAAATGTCCTTGTGTTATCTCTGTAATCTAGTTTTCAATGCCTTAAAGAAGCAACTTGTTCACCTCATCTTCTGTGATGTCACCTTGCTTGTCTTTGATCTTATTAGCAATGGACTTTGATAATTCCACCATTTCCTTAGCCTGTCAAGAGAACAGAAAAAGAGCAAAAAGAAATAATGTCCCTAAATGTCTGCTAACAAAATATATTTTCAAAAGTGTTTTATAATTGGTATGAATTTAATAGATGTAAATGACATATACCTTGACCATTAGCTTGCTGAGGTCTTCGAAGGCCTGAAATGAGAAATGAGATTTTGTTGGAATCTGTCTAAAGAACTGAGATGTTTTATTTTATTTTATTTTTTCTTTTACTTTCTGCACAAAGGTTTCTTTTTATTCATAACATAGGCAAAGTTATTTAAGTCAATAAATTTTTAAGGATTTTCACACGTCCTGATTCTTTCCACTGCCAGTCACCATAGTTCCTCCAAAGTTGTCATCTTCAAGGCAGCCCTACAAAAAGTTCTGCTCAATCCACAGCTGTGATGCCACAGCTGTTTTAGCTGGGCCTCTCTGATCTTCAGTGGAGTGCACTTCAAAGTTTGCCACCTGTAATCTTTAAGATCCAATTTCCTCAAGCAAGAACTGAGATGTTTTAAAGCAATGAAGCACTCTATTTTCTTCCCTATGATAGAAATTTATGAAATTTTCTGACAAATATCAATTTATTTATATGAATAGTTATATAGTCATAAATCTACCTTATCCTAAAGAATTCAGTTTAGCTTAGAAGCTGTCAAATTTCCAAAACCAACTACAGAAAACAACTTTTCAGAAAGAAAACAGTTACTGGTTAAACAAACAAAAGTGACATAATAGTTTAGAAAATATTATTTCTTTGACACAAATAAGAAAATTTGTCACAGGTTTTTCCCAGATAAGAGGTCAAGAATCACAGGTGTTGCATAGTTTTCCTGGCCGAAAATGGCAACGTGCAGCTGCAGGCATACTTCTCTGGATCCAACAATTTTGGCCTTAATAGCAAGTGTGATTAACCAAAACCATAAACCTCAGCCTTGAATGTTACACAGATTATACTCGTAGCCTTGGCTAAACTTGATATCACAAAAGTAACATTTAAATACCACCAAAACATATATAAATAAAACCCATCACCTGTTTGATTTACTACAATGAACAGCCCCTTCAAAGGCCTCTTCGAACTTAATCAGATATATTTATAATTCAAGTATATGTGGCTCAATGATAAAGAATTTGCCTGCCAATGCAGGAGATGTAGGTTCGATCCCTGGGTCAGGAAGATCCCCTGGAGGAAGGCAGGGCAACCCACTCCAGTATTCTTGCCTGGAGAATCCCATGGACAGAGGAGTCTGGCAGGTTACAGTCCATGAGGTCACAAAAGAGTTGGACATGACTGAGCACACACTCACATACTTCCAGTTGCAGAATAGCATCTAACTGATGTGCACAGATGTTACTTTTTAAAACCAATTAAGCAGCTTATCATTAATTGAAAGCTCTTTCAATCCACTGAGAACAGTGGTCCACGGGTTCAGCCTGGCTGGTGCCCATTTTAATGACAAGAAGAAACGTATTCCCCATCTGCAGAAAGATTTTGCTAAAAGAATAGAGTGCTGTGTACAATTCTTATGGTCAACTCACTGGGCTGCTACCGAAAACAAAGGGGAACGAATGTGCACACACCTAACAGGAATTTCCTCAGATAAACAAAAGGCTTAAACACTGGATTCTTATCAGCAGCGGCCAGCAGATGCAGGAAACCTTTTGTGGGAAACTTTGGGCAACGGCCCTGAAACAAGGCTATTCGAATGTTTAAATGGAGGGCAAATCACATACCAACCTCATTTTCAAATAAAATTAAAACATGGACACTTTACACACTTAGACTTTTACTTTGCATATACAGTTACTAGATTTCTTTTACCTAAGTGAAAAGACAACATTTCTAAATTTTTATATGGTAAGTCATTTTATTTATTGTATTATATTTTCATAGAAAAAGTCTGCTGAAAATAATGGTAAGTCTACATAGAATATACAAATTAACCCTTAATGTGCATAGTCCATAAAAAATAAATACAAATATTTTAGTACTTTGGAAGAAGTACCTCTAAAAACTTCTAGGTAATTATAAAGCATAATTAAAAGCGTCCTCACTTCTATTTCTATTATTATTCTAAAATTGGGTATTAGTGTTGAACATGTTAGTTGCTCAGTCATGTCTGACTTTTTGTGACCCCATGGACTGTAGTCCACCAGCTCCTTTGTCCATGGAATTTTCCAGGCAAGAATACTAGAGTGGTTTGCCACTTCCTACTCCAGGGGATCTTCCCAATCCAGGGATCAAACCCACATCCCCTTGTGTCTCCTGCGTTGGCAGGCGGGTTCTTTACCACTGCGCCACCTGGGAAGCAGAGCAAGGACCATCTGGGGAAGAAATCAGTGACCTGCACAAGAGCCCAATGCTTGTGTAGACTCCTCTGACTATGCAACTCCACGAAAACCACACTGACGTGGAATAACAGTTCGTAAGTTAAGAAAAACGCTACTCTGAACACCAAGTTAGTATGGCAGCTACAGTATCAGGAATACTGATAATGCACAATTGGTTCATTGCTCCATGCCACCTCCAAGTGTCACACAGAAGGATGACTACAAAAGCCACCGCGAGAGGACAACGATAGCACCTTCCAGGTGGCAGAGAGCGCTCGTGATGTAGCAGACCACACTCGTCTCCAAGTCAGGAAACCCGAGTTCTCATAACCCTGGTTCCAAGTCTCGTCACCAGCCCTGAGATGATTCCCTCTCTGGATAGTAAGAAGCCCTCTCATGAGAAAATGCTGGAATTTTATGGGACTAGAGGATTCTGGGAAGATGGGGGCTGTGGCAGGGTCGTTTTTGAATCTCTCCAAATCCCACCATGAAAATGGGGCAACGAGATCTCAAAAACTCTAAGACCCACAGGTAGCATATGCGAAGAAGCTGAGTGACGAGATCTCCACAAGAACCCCAAGACTCGAGCTAGTGGGGACAAGCCACCGAGAGCCCCAAGAGCTGCCTGATCTTAACAGTGAGGCAGAGAGAGAAAAGGGAGGCAACAGAGCAGCTGACGGACCTGAGGAGAGGAGACCCGGAACCAGCCGGCAGGCATCTCTCGAGAGCGGATTGGCAACCTGAGGTCAGGGGCTGAAACGGGGAGAGCTCTGCCCATTCGGCAGTGGGTGGGGGCGAGGGGTCCTCAGGCAGGGCTGAAGCAGCCTGTAAACTCTGGAAAGGGACCCCCCACACCCCCGGGCTGAGAAACTACTGAGACAGGAATCAAAACCTGAGTGAGGCAGGGATAACAGAGGAAGGGGGAAAGGGGGCAGCTGAAAACAGGGGTGGGTACGGGCCAGGAAACCACGGACGGCAAGGCGCCTCCCTTGTGCACCCTGCGTGAACAGAGCACAAGGGTGAGCTCTGTGGAGGAGGAGAAGCCGCCCTGAGCTAGGCCTGCCTCTAAAAATTCAGGGAAGCCAATTTCACGCGAAAATCAGCAGGAGCAAAGTATCAAGGTCAAATCCCACACAAGGTCATCACAAGGAAGAAAGAAAATCAGGAGCGAATAACATTACAGATAATGAAAGAAAGTCAGAAAGACACGTTCACGGATCAGATCAATTAACCTTCGGTTTTAAAATGAGCTGATAGATGTTAATAAAATGATAGAAGTTGTGAAAGAACGACATAAATCAGGAATGAATTTTTAAAAATCATTTTTAAAATAAAGCCTATACTAGGGACTTCCCTGTTGGTCCAGGGGTTAAAGCACTGTGCTTCCAATGCAAGGGGACCAAGTTTGATCCCTGGTCAGGGAACTAAGATCCCACATCTGGCAGGCCATGTGATGTAGCCAAAAATAAATAAATAAAATGAAAAGTTAAAGAAAAAAAAGACTATACTCCTAGATGAACACAAGAGGAATAAACACAACAGATAATATCTTAAGAGGAGCAACAGGTGAAAAAGAGGACATTTTTCTAAAATAAAAAAGCTAGAAAGGGTTGGAAAGAAAGTCACAAAGAGTGAAGACTGGCAATAAAGCTGCAACATACAGCTAATAGGAGTCTCAGAAGGAAAAAATACCAAAGCGATTATTGAAAATTATAGAAAAACTTCTCTGAAATGAAAACATGTCTGAAACCAAATACTGAAAGCATACTGTGTCCCCGAGAATAACAATCCAGAATGACTAACACTTAGACATTCTAATAAAATGACAAGAGCTTGATTTTTTTAAAAAAAGACATCTGTTGAGCATCTAGAAAAAATAGCAAAGTGACTTTAAAGAACGGAGAATATCAGGTTTTCACTACTCTGGCGGCAACACTTGATGTCAGACAAAAAAGTGAAAGTCACACATTGAAGGCACTCAGGAAAGAAAATGTGAGCCAAGGACTGTAAATCCAGCAAAACTGACCTTCATGGACAAGGAACACAGAGATGCCAGAATTCAGGGAATATTTTTCCCATGAGCACTTTCTGAAACATCTATGAGAGGATGAGCGTCAGACAACAGAAATGAACAGAGGGAAGTGAACGTAAGGACTGAGGGTATCACACACAGTTACTTGCATGAATGAGACTGAATAACAGGGGACATGGAAGAGGGTACATGGTGGCTGAATGCACAGACAGAGTATTAACAGATACAGCACACCTATGTTTTACATTTAGGAAGAAAGGGAAGAACATTTACAAATATATATATATATATATATATATATATATATATATATATATATATATACTTTTTAACTGTTTTAGTAATTCTTCGCTAGGGTAGTCCTGAATTTGAATAAGAAGCATCAGTGTGACCTCTTGAGGCACTTTTACTTAAAAAAAAAAAAAAGTCCTAGCTTTTTCCAGTGGAAAGGACTACAAATAAAGATCAACTCAATAAAGATGCAAATTTCTAGCAGGCAGATTATGGTATTGAAACACTACTTCTCCTTAAAAGAAACTTTGACTAATACAAGTATCTGGTAACTATTTGCAGTTTAGACTTTATTTGATTGAGGTAAATCTTTGAAATTCTATGAATAGCACTCATCAACAGAATTTTACTTACAAACTATTCTAAAAATTTTTTAAATTACTTCATAAAATCATTTCATAAAAATGCAAGACCATTTTCATATAAACATGGGAAAACTGATGCTCTGTGTTAGATGTATTAACTGACTGTCCAAATCTAACGCAACTACTCATTTTTTAAACTAGAGTTCCTTCCCGTTTACTTGCTGCTGCTGTTGCCGCTGCTAAGTTGCTTCAGTCGTGTCCGACTCTGTGTGACCCCATAGACGGCAGCTCACCAGGCTCCGCTGTCCCTGGGATTCTCCAGGGAAGAATACTGGAGTGGGTTGCCATTTCCTTCTTCAATGCGTGAAAGTGAAAAGTGAAAGTGAAGTTGCTCAGTCGTGTCTGACTCTTCACGACCCCAGGGACTGCAGCCTACCAGGCTCTTCCGTCCATGGGATTTTCCAGGCAAGAGTACTGGAGTGGGCTGCCATTCCCTTCTCCTCCCCTTTACTTGAATTGCCTCAAACATGATGAGGTTTCAGAAACACTGAAGTGCACACTGCTCTCCTAGAAGACGTAATAAGCTGGTCTGAACCACTCTTACTACCTCCATGCCTCGTCCATGAGTGGTCCTCAGTGCAGAAGCGGGTGGTGTCTAGTCAGGTTCAAGGGCTACAAATAGCATTTGCCCCTCAACTAAGTTAACCAAACATTCAAAATAATTATACAGGGGACCTTGAATTCATTATGAGTACCATCCAGTCAATGCCACCTAGACTTTAAAATATATGCACAATAATTCATGATGTTTTCTAACATCACAAAATCAAGCTGTATTTCTTTTTTACTCCTTTCTGGAAAACATTTTTAAAACACATTTGGGCTTAATTATGCCAACCTGAAGGAGACCCATTAAATGGAAACTGTGTGGCTTCAGGCAAACTATATTCCAGGACACAGAATGGAGGCAGTCACAGCTGTATCCAAAAGAACAAGCAAGATGGCTGAACAAGACAGCTGACAGGAACTTGGGTAAGAATTACCTCAGAAATGTTTTTGTCAGTTTCTTTTCTTTTTTCTTCCAGCTTCCTTTCAATACCTACGATTCCTACAGCCCTTATTCTTCCTGGCTAAAAAACAAAAGTAGAGAATAAAACGTCCCACATAGGAAGAACACACGCTTTTGTAACCCCACCGCGTTGTGTGTTCAGTGGCGAGAGAGGACTCAGAAAGAAAAACAGCACACGGTTACACTGTTTCCTTTCAAAACGTTTGTCGGGTTTATGGCCACACGTAATGACTTTCAAATCGTTATAAATAAAAACTGAACATAACAATAGATGGCATATTTTACTCTGTATTTCAGGTATAAATTAAATTTCCTCTTCATTTTTGTTCTCTGGCAAGTCATCATGTATGTATCAGATACTTAATATGGTCTCAAATGTGCAAAAAATTAAGAGTTAAAATTCTGGTACTTGACAGTTATTATACAAGCTACTTTTACACATTTGAGCGCCTGTCCAGAGTTGGTGGTTAATGAGACTGGCCTGGAAAATGTCACCCTGTGGTACTACTGTCTGTTCTCTCAGATGCCACACTAATTATGAAGAACAGAATGCTGGAAGATAGAATCTAACTTCTACCACCCTGAAATTACATTGGTAATTAGTTAATCATGTGTTATTTCCAAGTGTCTACTGTCTATAGAGTACTAAGTCAGGTTCTGTGAAAATAAGGTTCTAATTAGAACATCATTATTTTGCTTCTGGCAAGCTCTACAATCAGAGAACTCTTCTTCCTTTAATGAAGATGCAAAGACAGAGCTGAAAACACTGGATTAGGAAACAGTTAAGAAAATACCTGGGGTCCTCGATTTGTTTGTAACGACTGGGAAACAGGCATATTCTCCCACCTTCGCTGTGTCATCTCCTCTGATAGACGCCTGTAAAACTGTTATGCACATACAAACACTTTATTTTTTTTAATTTGTTTAATTATTTTTAATTGAAGGACAATTGCCTCATAACACTGTGCTGGATTCTGCCATACATCAACATGAATCCGCCACAGGTATACATATGTCCCCTCCCTCTTGAACATCCCTCCCACCTCCCAACCATCCCACCCCTCTAGGTTGCCACAGAGCCCTGAGCTGAGCTCCCTGCGTCACACAGCAAATTTCCACGGCCTGTCTAATTTTACATCTGGTAGTGCATATGTTTCAATGCTACTCTCTCAATTTGTCCCACCCTCTCCTTCCCCCACTGGGTCCACAAGTCTGCATTTCCACTGCTGCCCTGCAAATAGCTTCATCAGTACCACCTTTCAAGATTCCATATATATGTGTTAATACACAATACTGAATCAGGCAGGCTGTGGCATCCTCATATACATCATTATTTAGCATTTGTTTAGTTGAGAGGTCTGTTCGGTCATTTGTGACAAGTCTAGAATTCTCAGAGACATCAAAGGAAATCAAAGGAAGTTCTTTTCTTGGATCGACTTCAGAAAACACAAAGAAAAAAAAAAAAAGAAGGAACTGACCTTCTACATAAAGTGAACTATTCTCAACAAAGAGATGAGTGACAATGAAATAAATAGACTGACTTTAAACAATCCTGCATGTGTGGATTGTTTTCGATCCATACTGAAATTGACCCAGTGCCAAGAAAAATACACAACCATTATCCATGAAGGAAGCAGAGAATAATTTGTCTAGTTAAAATGTGAGGCCAGATATTAGGGCCAAAACATGCCTATGCTCGTTAAAAAAAAAAACAAAAAAAAACTGTATCTTTCAGTTACAATGAGAATGACTTGAGTTAGTCACCTCAATTTGCTCAGAGCCTGTGGATCGAGAACACTGGGTCAGATGCTATAAAGAAAAAGAACATAAATACTTTATGATCTTGGTGGGGAGATAAACACAGGCCATTCAATGTCTAAAGAATATTTACATACCAACTTATTAGCCAGAACATATAAACCATGATACCATGGAATAAGAACTTACAACTGTTAGATTTGTATGGAGTTAATAAAGGTAGACTTCCTGGTGTAAGGCTGGTGAACTTTCAGGGACAGAGGAAGTTACACATTTCACTGCATCATCCTCTGTCCCTTCATCCAAACAAATTACAGCACCGAACACTTCACTGGTCACCTAGCGCCACGACTTAGCTCATTTCCAGCCTCCGATCTTTCCTGTTCCCACATCCACCTGCTTCCTGTTCCCACTGAAACCTAAACTTCATATTTTTCACTGATCAGGTTTAAGAGATGATAAAAATTTTACTGGAAAGATATGGTGAAAACTGGTAGGTTGATCAATACTGCCTTCCATCCTATAAACAAACAACAACCAGAATTCATACAAATGCCCTTTTCTAGTTCAGTTTTATTCATAAGGAGACTTACCTCAATCTGGCCATGTTCCTTGAAGGAGAGCTTAATGTAGGAGTTCTTACTGCTCTGGAACGGGCCAGGTTCTTTGTTAGAAGCAGCTGGGTGAAGATGAACCACTATTTTGGCACTAAAGAAAGAGCAGATGGAATGTATTTAATTGTCTTTTAAGAATCACTAATTTGGCAGCTTCCTTGGTGGTCCAGTGGCTAAGAATCCACCATGCAATGAAAGGGAGATGGGTTTGATCCCTGGTCGGGGAAGATCCCACATGCCGCAGAGCAACTAAGCCCGTGTACCACAACTACTGCTCCTGTGCCCTAGAGCCCAGGAGCACCAACTCCTGAAGCCCACGTGCTCTAGAGCCCAGGAGCACCAACTCCTGAAGCCCACGTGCTCTAGAGCCCGGGAGCAGCAACTCCTGAAGCCCACGTGCTCTAGAGCCCGGGAGCAGAAACTCCTGAAGCCCACGTGCTCTAGAGCCCGGGGAGCAGCAACTCCTGAAGCCCACGTGCTCTAGAGCCCGGGAGCAGCAACTCCTGAAGCCCACGTGCTCTAGAGCCCGGGGAGCACCAACTCCTGAAGCCCACGTGCTCTAGAGCCCGGGAGCAGCAACTCCTGAAGCCCACATGCTCTACAGCCCAGGAGCACCAACTCCTGAAGCCCACGTGCTCTAGAGCCCGGGGAGCACCAACTCCTGAAGCCCACGTGCTCTAGAGCCCGGGAGCAGCAACTCCTGAAGCCCACGTGCTCTAGAGCCCAGGAGCACCAACTCCTGAAGCCCACGTGCCCTAGAGCCCGGGAGCAGCAACTCCTGAAGCCCACGTGCTCTAGAGCCTGAGGAGCAGCAACTCCTGAAGCCCACGTGCTCTAGAGCCCGGGAGCAGCAACTCCTGAAGCCCACGTGCTCTAGAGCCCAGGAGCACCAACTCCTGAAGCCCACGTGCTCTAGAGCCCAGGAGCACCAACTCCTGAAGCCCACGTGCTCTAGAGCCCGGGAGCAGCAACTCCTGAAGCCCACGTGCTCTAGAGCCCGGGAGCAGAAACTCCTGAAGCCCACGTGCTCTAGAGCCCGGGGAGCAGCAACTCCTGAAGCCCACGTGCTCTAGAGCCCGGGAGCAGCAACTCCTGAAGCCCACGTGCTCTAGAGCCCGGGGAGCACCAACTCCTGAAGCCCACGTGCTCTAGAGCCCAGGAGCACCAACTCCTGAAGCCCACGTGCTCTAGAGCCCGGGGAGCACCAACTCCTGAAGCCCACGTGCTCTAGAGCCCGGGAGCAGCAACTCCTGAAGCCCACGTGCTCTAGAGCCCAGGAGCACCAACTCCTGAAGCCCACGTGCCCTAGAGCCCGGGAGCAGCAACTCCTGAAGCCCACGTGCTCTAGAGCCTGAGGAGCAGCAACTCCTGAAGCCCACGTGCTCTAGAGCCCGGGAGCAGCAACTCCTGAAGCCCACATGCTCTAGAGCCCGGGAGCAGAAACTCCTGAAGCCCACGTGCTCTAGAGCCCGGGGAGCACCAACTCCTGAAGCCCACGTGCTCTAGAGCCCGGGAGCAGCAACTCCTGAAGCCCACATGCTCTACAGCCCAGGAGCAGCAACTCCTGAAGCCCACGTGCTCTAGAGCCCGGGGAGCACCAACTCCTGAAGCCCACGTGCTCTAGAGCCCGGGAGCAGCAACTCCTGAAGCCCACGTGTTCTAGAGCCCGGGAGCAGCAACTCCTGAAGCCCACGTGCCCTACAGCCTGTGCTCTGCAACCAGAGAAGCCACCGTGGTAAGCCCCCACTTAGCCCAGCTAGAGAAAGCCCACATGCAGCAATGAAGACCCCATGCAGCCAAAAAATAAAAAAACACTAATTCTACTTTTGTAACTTTTAACGTATTTCAGATCATTTAAAAAATTCACATAGAAACAAAGAACATCCTGAAAGGAATCTTTTCAAAGTCTCTATCAGTTCAGTATTAATGAACCTCTCAAAAATCTATTTAAAACATACACGCCGTGCACCAAAAAATTCAAATTACCAGCTCTATAGATTAAATAAAAATATGGTTTTAGGAAATAAGTTCAAAATAAACTTGCAGAATGTGGGGTGGTTTATGATACTGGTTGACAATCAGGTTTTCCACCCACAGAGTCATCGCCAAAGGTGACCAGGGGGCTGATCATCTCTGCCAAGGCATACGACCGGACTCATTTGAAAACAAAATGTGAAAACTTATCTGTGTAAAACTGGCCAGCTGACGTTTTATTAAAACTCCATCCAAAACTAACATTCCACAGTGTCATTTTTGGAAAATGCCACTCAATCAATGGCATGATTTAGAGAGATATCCTGCAGCAAAAACAATTCTCAAAACGCTGCTGCCCCAGGATCACAAACTGCCATGATCTTTATGACAACTGCTATCTTCTATGCCATGAAAAACACCACTGTATTTGTTCAGTTCTATGTCTTTTTTCCCCCCAACCAGCCCAATAAACAATCTCCTATCAACATGAGCAAAACTGAAAAACTCAAAGTATCTTGCATACCTAGCTTAGACCTTTTTCTCTGTGACCACATTATATTGGGTTGGCCACAACGTGCGTTCGAGTTTTCCCATAACATCTTCTAGAAAAACCAGAACAAACTTTTGGGCCAACACAAGGGATACACTGATTACGCAGTATTACTTTGTTTAGACCCATAGAGCTGCCTAAATATCATCCTAAAATTGAACCACCAAAAAAAAAAAAAATTGAACCACTATGTGTGGGACCTCCTTGATGTCACCAATGCTTTGGTTAGTGAACTGGGGCTAAGCGTGGACAGACTCTCCATTGGTTCCTTCTTGGGGAACATCTTTAAGTGAAGAGAGCAAATAAAACCGTGTAAGCAGAACCCCAAGACTGTTTGAAATGAACTGTCAGGGAAACAAACTATGACAATTAGGATCAGTTCAGTGAGCACACCGCACCATACAACCGTTAAAACTAAAAAACCTGGAGCCCTAACTATCAGGACTTTTCAAAGGAAACTCAATGAAAAGCTAAAAGATAATACAAAATGAAGTGTAAACAAAGTCAGCATAAAAAGATTCATGGAAATTCCCTGCCAGTCCAGTGGTTAGGACTCTGTGCTCTCACTGCTGAGGGACTGGGTTCTCTGGCTGAAGGATATGACTACATGAAAGCTAAAGATAAGCCCAGGTAGGGAAAAAACTCCTTACCAGCAATATTTGTTTGCAAGTGGTCCTCAATTGCATGCACCCAAGTATATAAGCCAAAATGTCTTATATACTTGAATAAACAGAAACGTTTTAACCTGTGGCTTTAAACCAGGGTGACTACATCTCCTGGTTTGCCTGGGGACAGTCCTGTTTTTTATACTTGCCTGGTTTAATGATAAGTAGGGTCCCCTATTATTCTAATAAATCTCCCAGTTTGGACAATAACTCTTGTGACGCTCTATTCAACACTGATGCCTGATAAAGTTGAAGCTGAAAAACTTATGGTCAACTAGAATTAGGAGTCAGTCAGGCATTTTTCTCAGATGGGTCATTGCTGGTCTGAAATACCGAGTGAGAGATGTTGTTGTTGTTCAGTCATTAAGTCATGGAGACTCTCTATGCCTCCCTGGTCTGCACCACGCCTGCCTCCTCTGTCCTCCACCATCTCCCAGAGTTTGCTCAAACTCATGTCCACTGAGTTGGTGATGCTATCCTACCATCTCATCCTTCTCCTCCTGCCTTCAACCTTTTGCAGCACCAGGGTCTTTTCCAAGGAGTCAGCTCTTCGCGTCAGGTGACCATGAGAGATACACAGACACTTAAAAGCAAATGTCGGGGGAGTTCCCTGGTGGTCCAGTGGTTGGGACTTTGCACTTTCACTGCCAGTGGACTGGGTTCAATCCCTGGTCAAGGAACTAAGATCCTGCAAGCCGTGTGTCAGGGCAAAAAAAGATTCAACTGTCTATGAAAATATATTCAGTGACAGCGGACCCACACTTATTTATTATGACCTGAGGATACCACAATAACCTTAGTACTTGATTCATGCTTTAAGAGTGACTTCCATTTACCAATGAGTTTAAAGCAGGATAACATCTTTTTGTAAACATAGATATTTTCCCCCAGTTTTGAGATATAACTGACATACAACACTAGAAGTTTAAGGTGTAGAGCATTAACGATTTGACTTACACACATCATGAAACCGTTACCAGTGTAAATTCAGTGAACATCCAATACAAAATTAAGTAGAAAAAAAAATATTTTTCCCTTGTGAGGAGAACTCAGGATTTACTCTCTCGACAACTCTCATATATAGTGTACAGCAGTGGCAATTACATTTATCATGTCGTACATCACATCCCTATTGCTTATTTACCTTATTACTGGAAGTCTGTGTCTTTTGACCACTTTCATCAAATTTTCCCTTCCCTCCCCGCCCCACCTCTGGCAACCACAAATCTGATCTCTTTTTCCATGAATTTAGTTGTTTTTGAAGTGTAACTGACCTCCAACACTATGTTAGTTTCTGTTACACAACAGACAGGTTTGATGTTTCTATACATTTCAAAACCATCCCATGATAAGTCTAGTTATTATATGAAAGTGAAAGTTGCTCAGTTGTATCCAACTCTTTGCCAGCCCATAGACTGTAGCCCGCCAGGCTCTGTCCATGGAATTCTCCAGGCAAGAATACTGAAGTGGTTACCATGCCCTTTTCCAGAGATCGTCCTGATCCAAGGATCAAACCCAGGTCTCCCACACTGCAAGCAAACCCTTTACCATTTGAGCTACTCAGGAGTCTGCCTATTAATGACACCGTACAAAGATGTGACCTGATTTTTTACTACATTCCCCACACTGCCCCTTTCATACCCATGACTCAATTATTTTGTAACTGGAAGTTTATGCCTCTTAACCTTCCTCACCTATTTCTCTATTCCCCCAGGAAAAGACTTTCTTAAGGTAAACACAATCAACAGATTTGTTCACACACAGGCTGTCACGGCCATGACTGACTGGGCAATGACACAACCAAGTTAATGAGGATGGCTTGATGAGACACTTTTGTGCATAAAGACAGTCATATATAGACCTTACCTTTTTCCAATTCCAGCTGCCTGTTCTTCAATGAACACAATTTGGGAAAGAGGAATGGCCATGCAGCATTCCTGGGAGGGAATCAAGAGAAAACAGGATCCATAAGATTCCTCAGAAATCCTTGTTTTATAACTGTATGGGGTGTGTGGCAGGTTGAGAAACTTATGATCAACTAGAAATAGGAATAAACGTCTATAATGACTTTTCATTCCTTTATGAATAATTGGCATTGAATAGGTCTAAATGATAGCCATATTAGCTTCCTTCCATGATAATAAAAAAACTATACTAAGAATAATTTATAAATACATGGCTTGAGGACAGCTCTCCCTCCAAAAAATGCTTATTTCTTTAAAAAGAATTAGGCAAATTACCAGTTCTGAGGCATGCATTATCAACAAGGGCAGTATCACCACCAAGGGGGAAAAAACTGGTTCTTGCAGGGCAAAAAAGAGCCAGAATTTGCAGTGGTTAGTGACCTTCCCAAGAGCCTCAGTACAGTACACAGTTTACCTGTAGAACTAAAATTTCATGGGGTTGGGGGCCATGTTGTGTTGCTTCTTTTACAAGACAGAAACTTACACACAGGATACACACACACACACACACACACACTTTCAAGTTAAAGCTCTTTGAAATAAAGATGTCAGGTCTGTACGTATAACTGAGTCCTCTCCTCCTAGAAGTGCAAAAACGGTGCGGGAGGGGGTCTCTCCTCTTGCTGAGTGACCCAGAGGCAGTTCCCCTCACCATCTAGGTGGAAGCATGCACTTAGCAGCAGGCGTCCTCCTCCTGTTTCTCAACAACAATCAGGGAGACTGAGTTGCTTTAAGGACTGCTGACACTCAAATGTGGGGGAGGATCTGATTTGGGCTTAAAATCCAGGAGTCACCTCCACTCTCTATACAGTAATTACCATCTGTTTCAGGGTTGAATGAGAGGCTAAACCTTAACTCCTCTACCTGCACCCCATGGAGACAGACCATGGGACACACTCTTCTGACATCTGAAAGCAAAAATTTATCGCATCTACTTATAGTTTGGCCAGAAAGAAAAAATGAAAGAAAAGAAATTAGTGACTTAAAACCTAGAACTGATGCAAATAATTCAAACTTACATGATTCTTCTGATCTCTCCAAATTAAACGGTGCGTACTAAGAAGGAGGGTCCCGGGATCAAATTTTATCTAGAAAAACAAGATCATCATAAAATATTAATAACACATCACACAACATGGTCCAGATTTTCTTCCATGAACTGCACAATAGTAAGTCAATCACATAAACATTTTGAAATTAGGTTTGTCATAAGTCAAAGAGAAGCAATGCTACACACTTCATAAGCCTTGCTAAAATTAGGGGAAAAAATTGCAAACCACCTAGCTATGTAACAGTAGGGGAGTGGCTAAATCAGGAGTGATACATTCATACTAGAAATCCAGGCAGAGATGAAAAAGAATGATGAGGTGGAGCTATATAAACTAGCATGAAACTGTAAGACATAGGATGAGAGGTGAAGAAAGCAACCAAAGGATACTGCATACAATGTAATTAGACAAATAGGCAGATAGATATCAATAAACTCCATATTCCTCAAACTACATGTGAGATATATCTATAAATAGACAGATAGATAGATGTGTATATGTACTATGAACACAGATAAATAGTAGAAAAAGGTCTAAATGGGATCGATACTCAATGATCTGTTAATATTATCTCAGAAAAAGTATGAAGGAATGGAAGAAAGAGAAGCAGAGGGCCCTTTTTCAAAACCATATATCTCACTATTGATTGAATTTTTACCATGAGACTGAAGGTGTATAACACTCATATACATTTTTTAAATGGTTTTTAAATAACAAGAAAATCCAGAAAAAGACACAAACCATGCAAAATAAGTGTGGATGGAGATTCAATAAGACACTTGGGTTGCTCAGTAGGGACAAAAAAAAAAACAAAGTAGGATTTATACCTAACACAATGTACCAAAATAAATTCTGGACAGAGTTAAAAAATTGAAAATTAATTTAACAAGTATAAAATTATTTGCATTAAAAATTATAAAAGCACTAGAAAAATCTTAAGAGAATTTTTAAAATCACTTCAGAGGGGAGAAAATCTTTCTAAGGAAAACAGTAAACCGATAAGCATTAGAGGAAAAGAATGAACAATTCACCTATACACACACATACACACACACACACACACAGAGACATACACACAAATTCTTTATGGCAAAAATCACCAAGAGCAAAGATGGCAGACTGAAAGAAACAGTTGTAACTCACATCAGAGACAAACATGTATGTCTCCTTAATATATAAATACTCTTACAAATTAGTAAGAAAATATTCTATAACCCATTAAGACAAATGGGTAAAGACTATTAACAGAAAGTTCACAGAAAATGAACTACAAATGACTCTTAAACAAATTAACTGATGGTTAACCTCACTAATGATAAGAAAAAGGCAAATTGAGATGGACACACTTTCCATCCATGAGACTGGAGAGGTTCAAAAGTTCAGTAATACTGAGCTGCTGAAACACAGGGAAAATAAGCGTTTGCACATATCGCTGGTGGGCAGTGCATTACCACCTGTCAAAAATATAAATACACCAATCCTTTGATCCAATCAATATCTTTCTAGAAATCTATCCCACTGATGAATTTATACACGTGTACAAGGTTACTCATTGTTCTTTAAAAGCAAAAGATAGGAAACAATTTAAATGTCCATCAACAGAGAAATGCACATTCACACAAGGAATGACAATTTTGTCATTAAAAAGAATGAGGAGACTATTTATGTATTTATTGTATTTGATAAAATCTAAAATTATAAGATACATGTATTTGATAAAATCTAAAATTATAAGATACATCTGGCTTCCAGAGTTGTTAAAACGTGTGTTGGGGGGAAGGGGCTTGAGGGGAATGTACATTTAGAATTAATGAAATATGATAAATTCTCTACATAAAGTGAAAAAAGCAAAGTTTCAGAACTTTGTATGCATAGTATAAGTTGATACTTTAAAAGGGAAAAGATTGTATTTTACACAAACACCTGTGTATGACATATATGCATGACTTAGAATGAAGACTAATGGGACTTCTGAGGGGAAACTGGGGGACAAAGTCTCCCTCCGAGAATGGGAGGCAGACTTGTAACTTTTTATTTTTTATCATGGTAGCGTGTCATTTATGCAAAATATAAACGTTAAAATGTTTTTTAACACTATAATACAATCACAAAAAAGCCAGCTAGGTCTTTAGGACCAAACTTTTAATCCTCATAATTTGTTACTATATACTGGAAATATTTTGCAAAGTCAGACATGACTGAGTGACTAACGTACAGGGTGGGTTCTTGATATGCACTGTAAATTATACAAATAAGCAAATTTTGGAGTTGGAACCCAAAAAGACTGAAAAGCCAAACCTCTTCATTTCTGTTGAAAGCAAGAGATACATTGAAAGCTTCTATTCACTCTAATTGCTAGAGAGTAGACTTGGCCATAGGTAGGACATGCTCATATCCTTTTGAGGAGCAGTTATTTCAAAAGATATAAGCTCGATCCTATTTATAAAATAGAAACTCAAAGGAAAGGATTTTAGTAAGGGTCCAGGTTATTACAAATAATAAATATTTTGAGTTTAAAATACTGTGGTTAAACATGTATATCAAGTAAGTAACCAATTAGAACATTATTATATATCATTCTTAAGTAAAAATATTCATAAATGTACTTATATAGGCACTTGACAATGTATTACAAGATACTCCTGATATTAATAAAGAAGAAAGCAACACATAGCATGGTTACCCACACACGTGCATAATCACACAGACAGAATGTGCCAAAAGTAATTGTTTATGGGTAAAGGAATATTGATTATCTCAGGCTACTTCTTTCAGCTTACCCATCTTTAACAACTTTATTATTCATCTAATAAGAAAAGACAAAGGAATTTGTTACAGGCATATATGACTTCATGCAACTCTGAAATGTATGTAAATTATTTTTTATTAAATCACACATAAGCAGAAACACTCTTTTTGCCAGAAGTCCTTTTCTAACACATGGGATTCTCCAGGCAAGAATACTGGAGTGAGTTGCCATTGCCTTCTCCAGGGGATCTTTCCAACCCAGGGATCAAACCTGGGTCTTCTGCATTGCAGGCAGATGCTTGACCATCTGAGCCACCAGGGGCTTCTTCTAATATATAACCAATACTTTTTAACATGAGTTTTAAAAAAAATGGGGTTTTTAAGAGTAAATGGTAAGCACATTTTTAAGAGTAATGGGGTTTTTAAGAGTAAAGGGGTTTTTAAGAGTAATGGTTTTCTAAGAGTAACGCTGACTATACTACTAATATCTTAACATTAGTGATTTTAAATAATATGGTTGACAAGCACGCACGGGAAGAAACCTGCTGTACTGCCTGGCTGAAGACACTCTGAGAGAGATTACTCCACTAAGCACTTCAGCACTTCAGAAAAGTAACATCTGAAGTAACACATACACATTCCTGGCACTTATTTTGGTCTGGCTATGAATGTTTTGGTTAATATGGCAAATTAACCAAATGATTGAGTTCAAGCTATTTTAAAAAAATCTCTTTTTTGCCAATGAGTAAGACTTACCCTTTCCCAGAAGCAAATATTTTGTCAACTTGAGAGTACCTGATGCCACATTACATAGCATGACTAAATAGTCCTGATTAAGAAACTGCACCTTATCTGTCTGAAATCCAAGCATAAGGCTGTGAGTTTAAAGCTGAAGCCAGAGGACGTTTCATTACTATGGGGTGAACAATGTGCACACGTAATGCGTAAAGCGTTGCTGCTGTTAGTGAGGACATTGTGTAACAATCGTTGGCTTCAGGGATTGCAAGGGATTATGAGCTCAAGCCCACAGTCAAGTTCAGGCTGGTTTGTGCTTACCACTCAGAGCTAGAATAATTTCAACTACTTAAAAGTTAGTAGCTAAAATAACTTGGGCATTCGCTGAATAAGCTCTTACTGTTTTGATTTAACATTTCTCTGTCATAAAAGTAATATGCTGTTGAAAAAAATTTTTTAAGTCTGAAAACAAAAATGAAATCATTCATAATTAGACTAGCCAGGATGTGTGGATATAAACTTAAAATGAGGCCATAATATTTATAATTTTATAACTTGCTTTTTTCACTTAGCAGCCTATTGTTAGTCATTCCTCAAGCTGGTTAGGGCATGTCATATTTAATTAACCAAGCCCCATAGTGGACATTCAGATTGCCTCCAATTTTTCCCTATACTGCAGAATAATAAATTATATATATATGCTGTGTGCTGTGTAAGTTGCTTCAGTCATGTCTGACTCTTTCTGACCCAGTGGACTGTAGCCTGTCAGGCTCCTCTGTCCATGGAATTCTCCAGGCAAGAATATTGGAATGGATTGCCATGCCCTCCTCCAGGAGAACTTCCCAACCCAGGGATCGAACTCTCGTCTCTTATATCTCCTGCCTTGGCAGGTGGGTTCTTAACCACTAGCACTACCTGGGAAGCCTGTATCTATCTATCTATCTATCTATCTATAGAGATATGTCTATATCTATCTATACATATAATATTGCTGACATGCACATGTGCATTCATTATAGTTTTTATAGTTTTATGCATCTCTGACTATTTCCCAAGGGTAAATTCCTAAAATTTAGGAAGATCAAACCAGTCAATCCTGAAGGAAACCAGTTCTGAATATTCATTGGAAGGACTGATGCTGAAGCTGAAACTCCAATACTTTGGCCACCTGATGCGAAGAACTGACTCACTGGAAAAGACCCTGATGCTGAGAAAGACTGAAGGCAGGAGGAGAGGGGGACGACAGAGGATGAGATGGTTGGATGGCATCACCGACTCCATGGACATGAGTTTGAGCAAATTTTAGGAGCTGGTGATGGACAGAGAAGACTGGCATGCTGCAGTCCATGGGGTCGCAAAGAGTCGGACACAACTGAGCGACTGAATTGAACTGAAATTCCTAAAAAGTGAAATAGCCAGCTTAAGAAAATACATTTTCTAAATCTTCTAGTATAAGCTGGCAACTTGCCACTTTACACACCACTAACCTTCTTACATTACTTTTTAAATTAGCTGAGGCTAACAGACGCTTCTGTGAATTGAAACAAATGACCTGTCTACAATGCTTACGAAAACAACACATTATCTGGTCATAAGGGGCCCATGAAAACTGTGCCTGTGTAAACAAGCAAAAGGCACCTGGGTGGTGGAAAGAGCAATGGTCTGGCTCCACCATCACCAACTGTGTGACCTTGGACAGACTGCAGTTTTCTCAACCACCCACTGAGGGTCTCGGTGTCCTCATTTTCAGAGGATACGCTATTTCATAAACATATTGCATGTGGAAGATACACATTACGACAGAAAGGGGCTGGCACTGGTGACTGCTGTTTTTGAAGCGCTCCAGCACCCTGAACAAAGCACAGGTTCTGGGAATCTGATCAGCAGAGATTTAACCCCTGGCTCTGTGGTAACTCAGGTTCGATCCCTGAGTCGGGAAGATCCCCTGGAGAAGGGAATGGCAACCCACTCCAGTATTCTTGCCTGGAGAATCCCATGGACAGAGAAGCCTGGCGGCTTATAGTTCATAAGTTCCCAAAGAGTCGGACAGAACTGAGCACACACGCTTCTGGTACTCTACTTCGTGGATCTTAGGTAAATCATGCTGCCTCTGAGAGTTCTCTTCTCGTTCAGTAAAATAGTCACCTCATATGCCCATTGAGAGGATTAAATTATGAAAAGCTTCTGGCACATAGTAGGTACTATGTTTATTCCAGGTTTGCTTGTTTTAATGCATTTCACACTCACAAAGAGCCAGGAGACACATGGTTGAATAGAGAGCATCCACTGGTCTTAGCCCTGCGCCCCCTGGCTGGGGGAACGGGTCGAGGGCAAAGCTGAGAAGGCTGGGAGGTCTGCAGGGCAGCGCTGAGACCAGGGGCCCAGTGAGAGATTCTGAAAGGGCCCTGCTCCCATATGCAAGCTGATGTGCAGCTTCCTGGAATCCTCAGGCCACAGGCCATCTGGACACCTTCCAGCAGAGCGAGGAGGCCAGGACACAAGACTGCCCCTGGGACTCAGTCTGGCCTCAGGTGATATTCGAGAAGGCTCGGCAAGTGACTGAGTAGATCCGGCCTGGGGACCACGGTGCCTTAGAGCTCTGCTTCGACTCCAAGACACGTACACCCCTCCCGCAGCACCCCCAGCTTGCAGAACAGTCAAGAATTCTTGACTAACAACAAGGACCTACTGTATAGCACAGAGAACTATATATCTCATAATAACCTCATTGAAAAAGACCCTGATGCTGGGAAAGATTGAGGGCAGGAGGAGAAGGGGGTGACAGAGGATGAGATGGGTGGATGGCATTATCGACTCAATGGATATGAATTTGAGCAAACTCTGGGAGATGGTGAAGGACAGGGAGGCCTCGAATGCTGCAGTCCATGAGGTCACAAAGAATCTGACATGACTGAGCAAGTGAACAACAAATAACCTGTAATGGAAAAGAATCTGAAGAATATATATATATATATAAAACAATTGAATCACTTTGCCGCACACCTGAAACTGACACAGCGTTGTAAATTAACTAAACTTCAGTAACAAGAATTGGTTATTAAAAAAAAAAAAAAAAAACTGTCTTAAATCAAAAGCATCAACTAAATTTTTCCCATAACTTTTTTCTTAATCCTCGGATACCTATATCTACTTGTCCCAAAAACAAGCAGAAATATAAATAAATAAAGGAAAAACTAAAATTTGCTGATTCAGCAATGGTTTTTTTCATATTCAACTACTAATAGTTTTGATTTTTTATTGTTTTAAAGATATTATAGTTATATTGTGTGTTAGCCAAGATGTCTCTAATTTGCATATTGGAATTAGGTAGAACAACATTGTGGTGATCCGAAAAAGCAAGACAGCCATCAGGGGGTTGACTTTGGAGCTATGTTTGAAGACTAGTTGTGTGGGGAAGTTCCAATCCCCTAAGGTAGGAGAGGTTGATTAAGCTTTCCAGTCACCACAGCTCCAAACGTGGAACCTCGGTTTACAAAAACAAAAACATTTAGCTAATCATGCCAACCAAAAGATGCAAACCCAATTTGAGATCAAGTTCATAAAAGTACCGAAGCAGTAAAAAGAGTTGTTATTTAGTCCATACCCAGTGTCTGCCTCTGCGACCCCAGAGGCTGTAGCCTGCCAGGCTTCTCTGTCCACGGGATCCTCCAGGCAAGAATACTGGAGTGGATTGCCATTCCCTTCTCCAGGGGAATCTCCCTGACCCAGGGATCGAACCCGTGTCTCCTGCATTGGCAGGTGGATTCTTAACCAGCTGAGCCACGGAGGAAGCCAGTAAACAGACTTTCTAAGTCCAAACAAACAAAAGATCTCTACCCAATAATGGAAACATGCAAAAATGCCCTCCAGGAGGCGGGGCACCGGGGTCCCCAGGCAGGTCAGCGGTGCCTCGGGCGGCTGTGTAAGCCCCGCCCTGGAAGGAAGGAGGCCTCCAGCTACTCTCCAGTACAGACCGGAAAAGCCTGGGTCTGGCAAAGAGCTCCAAAGTACAGGAGGAAGTTTCTCTCTAAGGAAGCTGCAAGGAAAGAGAAGGTAGCAGGGGAAAACTTCTGGAAGCTAAAAATGCTGATGAGCAAATTTTTTCCCCCTAATTCCATCTCATACATTTCATTCAGAACAGGATGATCGTTCGTAGTATGACGGTAGTCTCCAGTGAATGTGAACGCGTCCGTGAAACACAGGTAATATTTCTCCTTGCCATCTGCAAACACACCTCTTCACGGTTTACGCTTGGATTACCAGGCACGGCCTGTTCCATCACGCGACACAACAATCAAACCTCCTTTCCAACGTCTCTCCCGGACTCCGAGCAATCAACACACACAGAGCCTCTGGCCGAGGCGCCCCAGGAGAGGCGGGCTTTTCTCTTCGGAAATTCTTTCGGTTCGCCCGGCTCCCGCTACGGCCGGGACCGCCCTGTCCCCCGGGCTCCCCCAGGTCCCGGCGCCCGAAGCCACGCCCGGTTCGGGAGCGCAGGACACGGCGGCCTCGGGACAAAGGCGGAACCGGCCTGGCCGCCGCGATCGGGAGCGAGGACTCGGGGTTCCTTGCCCGCGTCCGCCGTGCCGCCCGGAGCGGGGGTCTCTCCCCGGGCTGGGAGAGGGGCGCCGCCCGCGCGCTCCCCCCGGGAGCCGTTCCCGAGTCGGGCCGGAGCCCGGCGCCGGGCGGGCGTGGACGGCGGGGGCGGCGCCGATCGGCGAGGCCAGCCGGGGAGCTGGGGTCGCGGAGCGAGGCCCGGCCGGCCGCCGCCCTACCTTCTCCTCGCCGTCGTAGATGCGCACCCCCCGCTGCTGGATCACCAGCGTCTCGTTGATCTCCAGGAGGCCGCTGGTCCACACGAAGCGGTCCATGGCCGCCGCCTGGCCGGCCTCCGCCGCTCGCCCGCGCTGGCGCTCCGGGACGGCGAGCCGAGCCGCCGGGCAGCCTGCGGCGCCCCCTGGCGGCGGGCGGGGCGGAGGCCGGCGGGAGGCAGCTGTCTGGCCCCGGAGCCCTGCGGAGCGCGCGCGGCCCCAGGGGCACTCGGGGACGTGGAGACGTGCTTGGTGCGCCCCCTGGCGGTCCATCGGGCACCGTCCCGGTGGGATCGTCCACCCCATCCTTTGTCCTTGTTGAGTCGCTCAGTCGTGTCGGACTCTGCGACCCCATGGACTGCAGCACGCCAGGCTTCCCTGTCCTTCACCATCTCCCGGAGCTTGCTCAAATTCGTCTCCATCGAGTCGGTGATGCCATCCAACCATCTCGTCCTTTGTCGTCCCCTTCTCCTCCTGCCTTCAATCTCTCCCAGCATCAGGTCTTTCCTAATGAGTCGGCTCTTCGCAGCCGGCGGCTGAAGTATTGGAGCTTCAGCTTCAGTCCTTCCAATGAATATTCAGGATTGATTTCCTTTAGGATTGACTGGTTTGATATCCTTGCAGTCCAAGGGACTCTCAAGGGTCTTTGTCCTCAGCCACAAACCCAGAGATTACAAGAGACTTTTAGGGAGCCCAGAACGCAGCTTGAACTTCCTGATTGCACACTATTCCTGCATATTTGTGCCGTTTTCTTGTCACTTCCCAGCATGCTGCCGTGTTCATTAAAGCCTGTCATTGAGAACTTTTTTCCCAGATGAATATTTATGACCTGATTTGTTTTCACACAGCTTCAATCAATATGTAAGTACTATTTTGAGAAAAGAGAAAAAAAGTACTATTTTGTGCCCCACTTTTTTCCCAATTAAAATCCTTTTCATTTAAACATTTCCAGTATTAAGACAGACTTCACAAATTTACTCTAGATAGTATTTCAGGACTATATAGATCTATTATAATTTACCTGTGGATGGTAAATTTACCACAGGTAAATATACCTGTGGATGGCAAACTAGTCCCTGACTGCCACTCCCACCTGCTGGGCCTTGGCATTTCTTTCTCTATCTTGCATTATAAATGAAGCACCTGTATTTGTACTTCTACAACTGATATGTATTTTCCCCTTTAGGATTATTTTCTTAGAGTGTCTTCCCAAAGTAGGATGACTGCTTTTAAGAGTTTGAACCCATGTTTCACAAACCTGCTATATATTGGGAACTTCTTGAGGCAGGATGTAGTACCACCAGCAAATTGTTCTTCATCCAAGCCAAGTTACCCTGGCTACATTAGATATTATCGTTTTTGTTATTTTTTTGCCACTTGACCATTTATTATTATTTTAATTAATTTATTCTAATTGGAGGATAATTACAGTGTTGTGTTGGTTTTGGCCATATATCAACATTAATCAGCCACAGGTATAGATGTGTCCCCCACATCCTGAACCCCTCTCCCACCTCCCTCCCCTCTATTCTTGTTTCTTCTTTTCACTTGCCGCTGAGACAATTTCTCAATACCTTTTAATCAAAAGATGATCTTTGTCCTGAAGAGTGGCTAACAGTGTGGACAACTCCTGCTCAGGAGCTGCAGAATATTCATTTACACCAAAGCGTACAGGTCAGGGGAGGAAGGGGTGTGGAGAAAGAGATGGAGAAGGAGCTGCTTGCTGATGAGGTAGGGAGACAACCAGGAGGGTGTGGGGTTCTGGAAGCCAAGAGAAGAGGGGGTACTGCGAGGAGGAAAGCTGGGCTGTGACAATTCTGCTGATGAGGCAGGTGCTGGAGGACTGATCCCGGCTTTTCTCCTGTGGACATTTTGGTGGCCTTGGCAGGAGTGGTCCAATGGAATGGTGGAAGAAAAAATCTTCATGATCTGATTTTAAATGAGAAAAAGAGGAGGGGACTTATAGACAGGGAGCATAGATGATCCTTTTGAGGAATTTTGCTGCCAAGAAAAGCAAAGAAATGGGTTGGTTTCTTTGCTCAAAAACAGAAGGGGAAGTGAGATTGCGTGAGAGTTAGGCTGGTTTTTGTTATTGTTTTGGCCTTGCCTTGCACCATGTGGGATCTTAGGTCCCTGACGGGGGATCGAACCTCTGCCCCTGCAGTGCCGCACAGAGTCCTAACCACTGGATTGCCAGGGAATTCTCAGAGTCCAGATCATTTCTTGATGCCCTTCCCAGTGATAAATTATATGATCTGAGTTTCTGGAAGATACAGTTTGGCTCATTACAACAAAATGCTTTATCCTACTTGGAAATTTCAACATGGGAAAGGACTGCCTCTGAAATCATCGATTTCTTTTCCAGGCTGTGCATGAGCATCAGCTACTGGAGACCCTAAGAGTGACACAAACTCGGATTGAACATCTGCAAGTCTCATAAAAGATGATTTTCAGAACCTGTGCAAATGAATGTGAAAACTTGTGCTGGGAGACCATGAACGTTCAAATTAACCCCAGAAAAGGATTTTTAAAGCCTAAAATTGGGAAAGTTATCAAAGAGTTAGCAAAAAAAGAAAACCAGAAAACACTTCTGGTCCAAACAGATTCACAGGTGAATTCTTTAAAACCTGGACAGAAAAAAATAATTCTTTTAGCAATTAAAGTTTTCTAGAGCATAAAAAAGGAAAGTTTCCAAATTCTGTTTGTGAAGCCAGAAAAACACTAATCCCAAAACTCAACAAAAATACCACAGGAATCTATACTAAAAAACAGTCACATTAGTATGAATGCAAAAGTTTATATTAAAATATTATTAATAGCAAAAATAAACAGAATAGTAAAAGAATGACAGCGCAATTCAAGTGCAGTTTATCCAAAGAGTACAAATACAATTCAATATTAGGAAAACTATTATTAAAATTTAACCTATTGAATATGTGTATATATATGGCTGAGGCTTCCCACGTGGCGCTAGTGGTAAAGAACCTGCCTCCCAATGCAGGAAACACAAGAGACTCAGGTTCGATCCCTGGGTCGGGAAGATCCACGGGAGTTGGAAGTGGCAACCCACTCCAGTATTCTTGCCTGGAGAATCCCATGGACAGAGGAGCCTGGTGGGCTACAGTCCCTGGGGCCCCAAAGGATCAGAGCACACACAGCACATGTATATGGCTGAGTCCCTTCACCATTCACCTGAAACTACCAAACTTGTTAACTGTCTATACTTCAATATAAAATAAAAAGTTTTTTTAAAAGTTAACAAAAAATTTAACCCACTGATAGACCACAGAAGAAAATTAAATGATCATCAAAGAAATTGTAAAAGACATTTGATGCAATTCAACACTGAGACTCTTGTCCAAAAATGCAGTTGAGCACAAGTTCCTTCCTTCCTTCCTCTCTTTTGGGTTCTTTTATTTATTTAGGTATAATTTATATACAATAAAACTTACCAGTTTTTAATATGCAATTTGATGAGTTTTAACTACCAATACATATGAGAGTGTGTGTGTGTAGCCATTGTGTAGAGAATATTACCATCACACCAGAAAGTTTCCTTGGATCCCTTTGTATTCAAATCCCCCACACATACTTCCTGGCCTCTAAGAATCACTGATCTGCTTTTTATCACTATTGTCTTGCCTTTTCTAGAATTTCATATAAGTGAAATTATAATGTGTGTAGTCCTTTGTATCTGACTTCTTAAACATAATGTCCTGTTTTTGAGATGCATCCATTGTCAGATAGAAAATACATATTGGTCTCTGCCCCAGGTACCTGGCATAGAACTGAAACCCTAGTAAATTCCATAGTGATGACAGCAATAGGAGTATATCTTGTTCTAATGAGAGGACTCTGGGTGGGCTCCTGGATGGCTCCTGAATGAGGGCTGATCACCAGAAAGACCAAGCCATGAATGGAAGCTTAAAATTTTCAGCCCTTCTATTTAGTTTCAAAACATTTCCATCACTTCAAAGTAAAGCCCCTAACACATTGTCTGTCCTAATTTCCCTCTGACTCCAGTTCTTGGCAGCCCCCAATCTGGGCTATGTCTCTTTGCGACCCCTTGGACTGTAACCTGCCAGGCTCCTCTATCCATGAAATTCTCCAGGCAAGAATACTGGAGTGGGTAGCCATTCCCTTCTTCAGGGGATCTGCCCAACCCAAGGATCAAACCCCGGTCTCCTGCATTGCAGGCAGATTCTTTACCGTCTGAGCCACCAGGGAAGCCCTATGTCTCTATGGATTTATCTGTTCTGGATATTTTATGTAAACGGAATCATACCATGTATGTGACCTTTTGTGGCTAGCTTCTTTCATTTAGCATAATGCTTTGGAGGGTCAAGTCACTTTTTAACTGTTCTGTTTTGTTAAACTGTTTTCTGTCACTTAATGGGAATCTCTGGTGACCCAACCTGTCCAGTGAAACTTTAGTAAATAATCAACAATATTCACAATAATATCTAAACAGCAGTGAGGTCTTAGGACTGGTGATAGTGCTGTTTGACTGTTGGTTCTCCCAAAGATGGCCTTAAGTATAGGCAAAGTTACACTAAAAATGGGATATTTCATCAAGAAAAAAAACAAAACTACAAAATATCCCAAACTAACCTCCCAAATTAATTTAGCAAGATTCTAGCATAAAATGCCTGAAGGAAAAAAAGCAGAGAAAGATGGGAAAAACTGACCACAGTTGACAGCCATCTGTGGAGGCCCTCTAACATGGGCAGGGAAGATTGGAATTACATCTTCCTGTCTCTTTCTCCACCTTTAAAATCTGACTGAAACATTCCAGCCAAACCTAGGTTAAATGATCAAGCAAGGCAGAGAAAAGGTATGATCACTGTACTCAAAACCAAAAAGGCACAGCCCAGAACTCTATCTCTCCACCCACTCCTCATCATTCAGAAAACCATCTAGGTCTAAATTATTTCATTTTGTCTCATCCATTAGGTGTTTGTGTTTTATGAAGTTAATATTTTTGGATGAGGACTGAAAGATTATGGCAGCACACTTAAACGTACAAATACACAAAATGCCTATGAGAAACGCTGGTTTTGCCTTCACAGGATTATAAAACAAGGGTTTATCCTCATTTTAAACTTTTCTCTTCCTCTCCTCTTTTTCTGATAATTGTGTAGTACATCTGATAATTGTGTAGTACAGAGGAAAAAGTGAAAGAAAAGTGTTAGTCGTTCAGTGGTGTCCAATTCTTTGCGACCCCTTGGGCTGTGGCCGGTCAGGCTCCTCAGTCCATGACATTTTTAGGCAAGAGTACTGGAGAGAGTTGTCATTTCCTTCTCCAGGGAATCTTCTCAGGGATGGAACCTGCGTCTCTTGCATTGCAGGAAGAGTAGACCCTCATTTCAGTTCCTCTTTGCAATCTGTGCCAACGTGGACGTGTAACTACTGAGCCTGATAACTTCGCAGTTGAGGGCGGTGATGCGGCAATGAATATTTGTGAAAGGGAAATACACACGCTCTGGGTACAGCAGTGGACACTTATAACCCTCAGTAAACCCACCAGACAACACTTTTCTCCTCTGCCTTCCTCAATGCAGTGTGAGCGTCTAAAGAAGAGCTCTATCTGCTACTGAGCAGAGAAGTAGCAGGCCGACTCCTCTCACATGGCCAAGTCAAAGCCCAAGCCCAACCCCACGCACGCTGTTTAGGTTTGAAAACCCACGGACTCAGTCCAGAGCGGTCCTAACCGAAGTCGGTAGACGCAAGCCCCGCCTCTGCAACCGTAGCTCAGGCCACGCCCCCCGCGCCCATTGGCTCGTTCAATTCACGCCGAGCACCAATGGGCGACCGCGCTGTCTAAGGCAGAACCCCGCGCGCCCAGAGGCAGACAACAGCGGCGGCGTCCGCAGGGACTCTACGCCGGAGACCGTACCCCGCTGCCCCGAGCTGCGATGAGCACCCCAGCCATCCCCCAGGACCTGCAGCTGAACCCGAGCCAGAGGGCCCAGTCCGCGTTCAGAGGTGAGGCCCACCGTGGCGGGAGCGGCGCAAGCCCGACGGCGGATCGTTTGCTGGAGGGCCCGGGGCGGCCACGGGGGCGGGATGGCTCGGGCAAGGCCGTCAGGGCCGCAGGGCCGCAGACCGGCTTCCCCCACCCCCAACCCCGGCACGGTTGTGTGAGAAGCCCGCACGGGGCGCTCGGCCTCTCGCGGCCGCGTTCTCGGCGTTTATGAACTGGACAATCGTGGTGCCCGCTGTGCGGTGTTAATGTACGGGTTGAGCGCCTTGCGTGCGGTCGTGACCAGCTGGTGGGGGAGACGCGTCTCAGGTGAGAATCCGTTTAGCCCGGGGCAGCGTAGGAGCGAGCCTGCGGGGCTCCCGGGCCCGTGGGGGCGGGGCGGGGCTGCGTCCGCCCGGGGAGCTGACTGCGCCTGCGCAGGGCCCTCCCGCCTCCCGAGTCTGGAGTTCATTTCTCCAGCGAAAAGTGTGCGTTTTTGATGCTTCAGATTGAAGGCGTGTTACCTTCGAGTTAAGAGAAATCTAGAGTTGTCCACTCCCGCATCCCCAGTCGGGAGTTCATTTCTGGAGCGAAGGGTGTGCGCATCTGAGCTTCAGATTGAACGCATGTTGCCTTCGAGTTCAGAGAAATCTCGAGTGATCCAGGTCTTCAGAAATAATAGCTATTTCTTGGCCTATGGATAGGAAAACAAATTCTCACCCACTTCTGGTAAATTAGAACTTGGAGTCAGGTGTCTCATCTCTACCGTTTAGCTCTTGACAATTGGCTTTCAGGAACTGTATGTCGACAGTGATGCTCTCCAGACTTTTCACTTTCGGACAGTAGGGAATGTTATTCTTGTTCAGAGTGGTTATGGGGACCAGTTATAGCAACAGTCATTTAAAAATATGATTATTTCTCAAAGGCAGTACTGAAATGGGAAATTTTCGGTTATAGACAATATGTGATCTCAAGTAGAATATTTTTCGAAGTTAAATCAGTATGTTTTTTTTAATCAATATTTTATTTGATGTTATTGTATATGATGCTGACCTGTAGCTCTTTTGTTATTTAGAGCAAAGAAGACAAAAACTCAAGGAGCAGCTGTTAAAAAGAAAAACTTCCTTTGCATGCAAACAGGAAAATCAGATGTTACTCAGGTGAGATCAAATGTTTTTCAATTCACTTCTGTCAAATTAGAGCTGTCCAGTAAAGATGTACTGTGAACCACATGTGTAATGTAAAATTTTCTAGTAGCCACATTTTTAAAGAAGAAATGAATTTTAATAACATTTTATTTAATCCAATATTTTAATTTGCATTTCTTTCTAATAGGTACTGTATTTATTGATATAGTTTGTCTTGATGAATGCTTCATATCCTACTCCAGGGTGGAAACTTATGCTTATATTTAGGAGATAGAGCTGGCAGGACTTGGTGATGGATTAGCTGTGGGATATAAAAGAAAAAATAAAGTCAGAGATGATCCTGAATGTCCAGGTTAAAGGAGTCTAAAGAAATATGACAACTAAATTCAATACTTGACCCTTATACTGTGTTTGACAGTGGAAAAGGAAATTATTTGATAGTGTGAAGGACATTATTAGGTCAGTTTTCAACTGTGAACAATAAGGTGGTAAATCAAGGTAAACTTAGGAATTTGATAACTGTTCTGTGAGTATATAAAATTCCTGTTTTTAGGAAATAAACATCAAAGCATTTAGTGGTAAAGAGCCATTATATATATAACTTAACTTGAAAGATTCAGGTAAAAAGTTGTATATATTCTACACATAGACATGTTCAGAAAGAGTGCAAATGATATTGCAAATGGGATAAAATGTTAACAGTAGGCAAATCTGGGTAAAGAATATATGGATATTCTTTAAATTATTTATAATTTTGCAACTTTATATAAGTTTGGCATTGTTCCCAAATAAAAATTTGAAAAAATTTTTTATATTAATTAGTTTCTTTACTTTAGAATAAACATTTTCTTTCACAAATCCCAATTTTTTTGTTCAAGACAAAAAGATGATCCTAGACTTTTGACTTGAATAACTGGGTGGATGGTGATTCTGTATATTGAGATGGGAAGCCTGAGTGAGGAGTGGGAGAATCCAGAGCTCTGTTTGACCATGATAAGTGTGAGGTAGCAAGAAGACATCTAAGTGGAGATGCCAAACAGTGATGTGTGTGAAGTTCAGGGGTGAGAATTGGACTAGAGATAAAAACTTGGGAGTTGTCTGTGTGTAGATGGTATTTATTTAAAATCTTGAGGTGGAATGAAATTAATAGAGGGAAAGCAGAGAAAGAACATTAATTCAAATGTGACTGTGACTCTCAACTACTTATTTAAATAAGGAATCCAACTGGGTTATGGGGTTTAGAGTACTCTTATACACAATGGGAAGAAAAGAACGTTCTAAACTCAACTATAGCGCTCTCAAACTCTGTTGACCCTAAAATATACCTTTAGTTCACATTTTTATATCTCTAAAGTTGAAATCTGACTTAGAATCAAAGACATGTCCAACTGACCCTTTTTTCCCCCACTTTGTTCACAGAATACGAAATCACTTGCTAAGAGAGTCTCACGGCCTGTACTAACTAGCCTGTATCTGTAAAAAGAAGTTTGGGTTTAATTCTTTTTTTTTACAGAATTTTGTTGTTTTCTGTCAAACCTCAACGTGAATCAGTCACAGGTACACATATATCCCCTCCCTTTTGAACCTCCCTCCCATCTCCCTCTGCATTCCACTCCTCTAGGTTGATACAGAGCCCCTGTTTGAGCTTCCTGAGCCATACAGCAGATTCCCATTGGCTGTCTTTTACATATGCTACTGTAAGTTTCCATGTTATTTCCATACATCTAACCCTGTCCTCCCCTCTCCCCATGTCCATAAGTCTATTCTCTATGTCTCCGTTAGTGAAGTCAGTCAGTTGTGTCCTCCTCTTTGCGACCCCTTGGACTATAGCCTACCAGGCTCCTCTGTCTGTGGGATTCTCCAGGCAAGAAAACTGGAGTGGGTTGCCAGTTCCTTCTCCAGGGGATCTTCCCAATGCAGGGATTGAACCCAGGTCTCCCACATTGGAGGCAGATGTTTTACCCTCTGAGCCACTAGGGAAGCCCCATCGCTGCCCTGTAAATAAATTCTTCAGTACCATTTTTCTAGATTCTGTATATGTGCGTTGGAATACGATATTTATCTTTCTCTTTCTGACTCACTTCACTCTGTATAATAGGTTCGGTTCATCCACCTCATCAGAACTGACTCAAAAGGGTTCCATTTTATGGCTGAGTAATATTTTATTGTGTGTATGTACTACAACTTCTTTATCCATTCATGGACATCTAGGTGCTTCTAGCTATTGTAAATAGTGCTGCAATGAACAATGGGATACATGTGTCTTTTTCAGTTTTGGTTTCCTCAGGATGTATGCCTACTTGAGTGGGATTGCTGGGTCATATGGTGGTTTTATTCCTAGTTTTTTAAGGAATCTCCATACTGTCTTCCATAGTGGCTGTATCAATTTACATTCGCACCAACAGTGCAAGAGCATTCCCTTTTCTCCACACCCTCTCCAGCGTTTATTGTTTGTAGACTTTTTGATGATGGCCATTCTGGCTGGTGGGAGGCTATATCTCATTGTAGTTTTGATTTGCTTTTCTCTAATAAAGAGCGATGTTGAGCATCTTTTCATATGTTTGTTAGCCATCTGTATGTCTTCTTTGGAGAAATTTCTGTTTAGGTCTTTTTCCCACTTTTTGATTGGGTTGTTTGTTTTTCTGGTATTGAGTTGTATGAGTTGCTTGTATATTTTGGAAATTAGTCCTTTGTCAGTTGTTTCATTTGCTATTATTTTCTCCCATTCTGAGGGTTGTCTTTTCACCTTGCTTATAGTTTCCTTTGCTGTGCAAAAGCTTTTAAGTTTAATCAGGTCCCACTTGTTTACTTTTGTTTTTATTTCCTTTACCCTAGGAGGTGGGTGAAAGAGGATCTTGCTTTGATTTATGTCATCAAGTTTTCTATGTTTTCCTCTAAAAGTTTTATAGTTTCTGATCTTACATTTAGGTCTTTAATCCATTTTGAGTTTATCTTTGTGTATGGTGTTAGGAAGTATTCTAATTTCATTCTTTTATATGTAGCTGTCCAGTTTTCCCAGCACCATTCATTGAGGCTGTCTTTCCCCACTGTATATTCTTGCCTTCTTTGTCAAAAATAAGGTACCCATAGGTGCTTGGGTTTATTTCTGGGCTTTCTTTGTTGTTCATTGGTCTATATTTCTGTTTTCATGCCAGTACCATACAGTCTTGATGACTGTAGCCTTGTAGTATAATCTGAAGTCAGGAAGGTTGATTCCTCCAGCTCCATTCTTCTTTCTCAAGACTGCTTTGGCTATTTGGGTCTTTTGTGTTTCCATATGAATTGCGAAATTTTTTTTTCTAGTTCTGTGAAAAATGCCATTGGTAATTTGATAGGAATCATGTTGAATCTGTAGATTGCGTTTGGTAGTATAGTCATTTTCACAATATTGATTCTTCCTACCCAGGAACATGGAGTATCTCTCCATCTATTTGTGTCATCTTTGATTTCTTTCATCAGTGTCCTATAATTTTCTATGTACAGTTCTTTTGTCTCCTTAGGTAAGTTTATTCCTAGATATATAATTCTTTTTGTTGCAGTGGTGAATGGGATCGATTCCTTAATTTCTCTGTCCGATTTTTCATTGTTAATATATAGAAATGCAAGTGACTTCTGTGTATTGATTTTGTACCTGCAACTTTGCTAAATTCACTGATTAACTCTTTAGTCATTTTCTGATACTATCCTTAGGCTTTTCTATGTAGAGTATCATGTCATCTGCAAATAGTGAGAGCTTTACTTCTTCTTTTCTGATCTGGATTCCTTTTATTTCTTTTTTTTTCTCTGATTGCTGTAGCTAGGACTTCCAGAACTATATTGAACAATAATGGTGAAAGTGGACACCCTTGTCTTGTTCCTGATCTTAGGGGGAATGCTTTCAGTTTTTCACCATTAGAATAATGCTTGCTGTAGGCTTATCATATATGGCCTTTACTATGTTGAGGTATGTTCCTTCTATGCCTATTTTTTGAAGAATTTTCATCATAAATGGGTGCTGAATTTTTTCAAAGACTTTTTCTGCATCTATTGAGATTATCATATGGTTTTTATCTTTCAATTTGTTAATATGGTGTATCATACTGATTGATTTGCATATATTGAAGAATCCTTGCATTCCTGGAATAAACCCAACTTGATCATGGTATATGAGTTTTTTGATGTGTTGCCAAATTCTATTTGCTAAAATTTTGTTGAGGATTTGTGCATCTTTTTTCATCATTGATATTGGCCTGTAGTTTTCTTTTTGTGTGTTGTCTTTGTCTGGTTTTGGTATCAGGGTGATGGTGGCTTCATAGAATGAGTTTGGAAGTGTTCCTTCCTCTGCAATTTTTTCAAAGAGTTTTAGAAGGATAGGCATTAGCTCTTCTCAGAATGTTTGATAGAATTCTCCTGTGAAGCCATCTGGTCCTGGGCTTTTGTTTTTTGGAAGATTTTTGATCACAGCTTTAATTTCAGTGCTTGTAATTGGGTTGTTCATAATTTCTGTTTCTTCCTGGTTCGGTCCTGGAAGATTGAACTTTGCTAAGAATCTGTCCATTTCTTCCAGGTTATCTATTTTATTGCCATATTGTTGTTCATAATAGTCTCTTATAATCCTTTGTATTTCTGCATTGTCTGTTGTAACCTCTCCTTTTTCATTTCTAATTGTGTTGATTTGATTCTTCTCTTTTTTTCTTGATGAGTCTGGCTAAAGACTTGTCAATTTTATCTTCTCAAAGAACCAGCTTTTAGTTTTATTAATATTTACTGTTGTTTCTTTCATTTCTTTTTCATTTATTTCTGCTCGTATCTTTATGTTTCTTTCCTTCTACTAATTTTTGGGGTTTTTTGTTCTTCTTTTTCCAGTTGTTTTAGGTGTAAAGTTAGGTTGTCTATATTCAATGTTTTTCTTATTTCTTGAGGTAGGACTGTATTGCTATAAACTTCCCTCTTAGAACTTCAGCAAAAGCTACTCCCATAGGTTTTGACTTGTGTTTTCATTGTCATTTGTTTCTAGAAATTTTTTGATTTCCATTTTGATTTCTTCAGGAACCTGTTGGTTATTTAGAAACGTGTTGTTTAATCTCCATGTGTTTGTGTTTCTTACAGTTTTTTACTTGTAATTAATATCTAGTCTCATAGTGTTGTGGTTGGAGAAGATGCCTGATACAACTTCAATTTTCTTAAATTTACTGAGTTTTGATTTGTGACCCAAGATGTGGTCTATCCTGGAGAATGTTCCATGTGCACTTGAGAAGAAAGTGTATTCTTCTGCATTTGGATGGAATGTCCTGAAGATATTAATGAGATCCATCTCATGTAATGTATCATTTAAGACTTCTGGTTTCTTATTAATTTTCTGTTTTGATGATCTGTCCATTGGGGTGAGTGGGGTGTTAAAGTCTCCTACTATTATTGTGTCACTGTCCATTTCTCCTTTTGTGTCTGTTAGTGTTTCTTATGTACTGACGTGCTCCTGTGTTGGGTGCATGAAGTTGCTCAGTCGTGTCCAACTCTTTGCGACCCCATGAACAGTAGCCTACCAGGCTTCTTCGTCCATGGGATTTTCCAGGCAAGAGTACTGGAGTGGGCTGCCATTTCCTTCTCCAGGGGATCTTCCCAACCCAAGGATCGAACCCGGCATTGGGTGCATAGATATTTACAATTGTTATGTCTTCCTTTTGGATTGATCCCTTGATCATTATGCGGTGTTCTTCCTTATCTCTTGTAATCTTCTTTATTTTAAGGTCTGTTTTGTCTGATAGGAAGATTGCTACTCCAGCTTTCTTTTGCTTCCCATTTGCATGGAATATATTTTCCCATCCCCTCACTTTCAGTCTATATGTGTCTTTAGGTCTGACATGGGTTTCTTGTAGACAGCATTTGTATGGGTCTTGATTTTTATCCATTCAGCCAGTCTGTGTCTTTTGGTTGAAGCATTTAATCCATTTACATTTAAAGTAATTATTGATACATATGTTCCTATTGCCATTTTCTTAATTATTTGGGGTTGATTTTGTAGATCTTTTTCTTTCTCTTGTATTTCTTGTCTATATAAGCCCCTGTAACATTTGTTATAAAGCTGATTTAGTGGTACTGAATTCTCTTAACTTTTGCTTGTCTGAGAAACTTTATTTCTCCATCAATTTTGAATGAGATCCTTGCCAGGTACAGTAATCTTGGTTGTAGATTTTTCTTTTTCCCTTTCAGTACTTTAAATATATCCTGTCATTCCCTTCTGGCCTGCAGAATTTCTGCTGAAAGATCAGCTGTTAAGCGTATGGGGTTTCCTTTGTTTGTTACTTGTTGCCTGTCCCTTGCTGTTTTTAATAGTCTTTCTTTGTGTTTAGTCTTTGTTAGTTTAATTAGTATGTGTCTTGGCATGTTCCTCCTTGGGTTTATCCTGTATGGGACTCTTTATGTCATTGGCTATTTCTTTTTCCACATTGGGGAAATTTTCAACTATAATCTCTTCAAAAATTGTCTCATACTCTTTCTTTTTCTCTTCTTCTGGGACCTGTATAATTCGAATGTGCGTTTGATATTGTCCCAGAGGTCTCTGAGACTATCAGTTCTTTTCAGAAGTTATTTCCATCATTTTATCTTCTAGTTCACTGATTCGTTCTTCTGCTTCAGATATTCTGCTATTGATTCCTTCTAGAGTATTTTTAATTTCAGTAATTGTGTTGTTTAACTCATTGTGTTTGAGGTCTCCTTTTCCCAGGCTTCAGGGTTGAATTCTTTCTTCATTTTGGTTTCTGCCCTTCTTAAGGTTGGTCTAGTGGTTTATGTAAGCTTCTTATAGGGTGAGATTTGTGCTGAGTCTTTGTTTTTCCTCTGATGGGCAAGGCTGAGTGAGGTGGTAATCCTGTCTGCTAATATTGGGTTTGTATTTTTGTTTTGTTTGTTGTTTAGATGAGGCCTCCTGCATAGTGTGCTACTAGTGGTTGGGTGATGCCGGCAATTGTATTCAAGTGGTTTCCTTTGTGTGAATTCTCACTATTTGATACCCCCTTGGGTTAGTTCTCTGGTAATCTACGGTCTTTGGGTCAGTGCTACCACTCCAAAGGCTCAAGGCTTGATCTCTGGTCAGGATCAAAGATTCTACAAGTGGCTTGTTATGGCATTAAGTGAGATTAAAACAAATATCCAAAAACGAGGGACCAAAGATGCACTCCAGACAAATGGCAGTTACAAAATCAGTCAAATAATAATTAAAATAATGAAATATACATATATAGCCGTGAGCAAAGTCAAAATATCCAACAAAAGTAAAGTACAATAGATTGACCCAGTGAACAAAGGAAATCAAAAATTATATTTACCAGTTAAGAACAAAACTAACTAAAGCACAAACTGGAAAACAAAACTAAAGCAAGGTGTCAAGTGGGTAATAAAGCAATGAAAGCAAAACTAACAAATATGTTGAGAGGAAAGAAAAGAAAGAATAGATATACAAAGTTAAATAGAGGTATATGAGGAAGATTTATATCTATTAAAGATTAATTGCAAGAGGAAAGAACAGTAGGAAAGGCAAGCAAAGGAATAAATGTAGAAAAAATATAATAGGCTTAAAAATTTTTTTAATTAAAATTATAAAAAAGAGAAAAAAAAACAAGAAAAAAAGAGGAAAGAAGAAAGAAAAAAAAAGGAAAATTCAACAGAATTGCAAAAGCCTAATGCAAAGGCAGAGGTTTATAACAATAATAAAAATTAAAAGTGTGACTGCATATACACATATACACCCATAAGCAAAATCAAAACAGTCCAACAAAAATAAAGTACAATAGATTGACCCTGCAAACAAAGGAAACCAAAAATTATATCTACCAGAGCAAAACTAACTAAATCACAAACTGGAAAACAAAACTAAAGCAAGGTGCCAATTGGGGAATAAAGTAATGAAAATAAAACTAACAAATATGTTGAGAGGAAAAGAAAGAAAGAATAGATATGCAAAGTTAAATAGAGGTAGATAGAGAAGATTTATATACATTAAAGATTAACTGCAAGGAAAAAAGAACAGAAAAAGCCAACAAAGGAATAAATGTAGGAAAAATAATAAAGGTTTAAAAATGTTTTTAAAGAGAAAAGAAAAAAAAGGAAACTCTCTAGAACTGCAGAAGCTCAAAATAGAGGCAGAGGTTTATAACAGCAATAAAAAATGTGATGAGAAGGAAAAAGAAAAAGAAAAAAAAAGCTCAAAAGCTTAATTAGATTTCATAGTGCCAGTAAAATCAACAACTACAACACAGGGGGAAGAAAGAAAAAAAAAAATACAAAAGAATCTACAGAACAAGTCAAAACATAAGAATAATAAATGCTTTTCTTGAGTCACTGCTGTCAGAGTCCTTTCCCTCACCGGGAGTCACAGTCCGCCTCACCTCCCTAGGACGCCCTCCAACACTGTGCACCCCTGAACCTGCTGTGGGCTCAGAATCTAATCTGCTCCTCCTCCTCTGTGTTCTTACCTCCAATGTCCACAGCTATCAGAACTAGTACGTTTTCTTTTGTGGGAGCTCTCAGTGACCTTTTATATATTCTGTAGATAGAGTCTACATAGTTGATTGTGTGGATTTTTTTTTTTTTTTTAATTGTGTGGATTTAATCTGCAGCTTGTACAGCTGGTGGGAAGGTTTTGGGTCTTCTTCCTTGGCCACACTGCCCCTGGGTTTCAATTGTGGTTTTATCTCCACCTCTGCCTGTGGGTCGTCCACTGGGGTTTGCTCCTGAGGCTGCCCTGGAGGACTTGGTTTGCCCCCGTGAGGGCCAGGTGTGGAGGTGGTGCAGCTGCTTGTGTCGCAGGGGTTCTGGCAACACCAGGTACTCGGGAGTTGGCGGCCAGGGCAGCAGGAAATACTGTGCTCTAGAAGGGTATGGCCACCCGCACTGGCCAATGCACTCCAGTATTCTTGCCTGGAGAACCCCTCCCTGACAGAAGCCTGGCAGGCCACAGTCCACAGGGTCGCAGAGTTGGACGCTACCAAAGCAACCCTGTGCACAAAGCCGCAAGGCTTTTTTGCCTGTGGCAGCTCTGCCCCCGTGACAGTTGAGCGTGAAGGTGGCGCAGCTGCTTGACTTGGGGACCCTGGCGGTGCCAAGTGTGCAGGGACACGGGCTGCCTCTGTCGCAGGAGTTAGGGCCCTATCACAGTCTTTTTTCAAGCCTCTTGTAGCTGGCAATCAGAAGGCTTCTTTGGCCAGTCTTTCTCCGTAGCTGCTCGCTCAGGCGCTTAGAGGGGTCCTTTGCCCAGGGTCCTCCTCTGTTGTTCGGTGCATCAGGCACATAGAGGGGACCCCTGGCTGGGGTCCTACTCTGTAGACTGGTGTGTCAGGCACTTAAAGGGGCACCCTGGGTGGGAGCCTACTCTGTACTTGGGCGCATCAGTCACTTAAATGAGCACCCTGGGTGGGGTCCTACTCTGGTAGGTCAGTGCATCAGGCGTTTGATGGGCCAGCCTCTGTATTGTTCAGCGGCCAGTGCTGGCACGTGGTGGGAGAGAGGCTATGGTGATGGCTCCACCCGCTACGTGTGACTCAGCAGTATCACCTTGCATCCATGGCTGCCTGGCTTCCCTCCACAGGCATTTCCCACCAGTCTCCTCCCTCACATCCCCTCGATCCATCTCTCTGCAGTCAACAGCAGCCCTTGCCCTGGGATTGCTCCATAATCCCTAAACTCCAGCTCCCAGCCACTGCGCCTTCCAGGGGATTACATCCCTGTCCAGGGTACTAATGGCTGCACTAAGGACTGTCTGATTCTCATTCCATTTAGGCTGCCACAGATCAGCTGTTTCACTCTCAGTCTTAAATGTTTCTCATCTGACCCAGACAATTGCTTCAGTGTGGGGATCAGACCCCTGTTTCAGTTCCCCCACCAGCCTAGGGCAGGCCCAGTCCTAACTAACACTCCTGTTTTTCCCTCTAGCTCCTTTGTCCTGCCGAGTTTTGCGTGGGTCTGTATATCCTTTTCTGCTGGTCAGGTACTCCTGTCCGCTCTCAGCTGGTGTTCTGCATGCACTTCTCTGTCTGAAGGTGTATTCCTGATGTATCCGTGGAGAGAGACTCCACGTCCACCTACTCATCCACCATCTTGTTCTAGGTTTAATTCTTGAAGAACCTTTTGCTTGGGATGTATAGTCTAAATGCAGTGCCATCTAGAAACTAAAATCCACATTAATTAATAAATTAATTGTGTGTTGAAAATTTTTGGATTTCTTTTGGGAAAGCTGTTTTTTCAAGGTAAGTCTGGTACCAGGTACTTAAAACTAACCAAAGAAAGTGTTGCTTCACAAAGATTTTTGAAGACTTGTTTGAACAACTAGAGAATGGTTTAGAGTGAGACTATGGGGGCAGGGTTTAAGACCTTGTAAGAAAATATCTTTACTTTCCCTAGCCATGTTGTTTACGCTTTAAATCACCCTACAATAAAGAAAAGTTTTGCTTAAAACAAGTCAACCTCAGCTCAGTTCTTGCCTCAATTTAGAACTACCAAGTCGGAGAGTGGTTACATTCTCCTATACCTGCCCCCCAAAAGGAAGCATTTTCTAAAAGCATGTGGATTTTCTTTTCTTTTTTTTAAGTGATGGAGATCAGAGAGTCGGGACATCTGAAGGCCAGATCCAAGAAGGGAAAAGAGTTCTGAAAATAAAGACAAAAATGGTAAGATACGGAGTAGCTCTCCATCCCTTTTCCCTCATCCCCAAAGAACGTTTTTTCCCTAAACTCTTTCTGAAAGAAAGGAATTCTAAAATACTGATTTGTCTTAAATAACTCTTCTAGGCTGATAAAGAGAATGTCGGTAGACCTACCAGGATCAAAAATAATTTAACAGTGGAAAAAAACTGTATTCCTTTAAAACCTTCTAATGAATTAACCAGTTCAACTACAGCTACGGATCCACCTAATTCTGAGGATAATAATCAAACTCTGCCATTGTTACCAGTTAAAGATGACCCCCAAAATCAGCATAGAACATTGAGCCAAACATTTCACCTTAAAAACAACAGTAAAAACAAAACAGTGATTACAGAAAAATCAAAGCACGATGCTAACGTGCCCAAGAAACCTGTGCTTGGAGCATATCGTGGCCAAATTGTTCAGTCTAAGATTAATTCCTTTAGAAAACCATTGCAAGTCAAAGATGAGAGTTCTGCAACAACCAAGAAACTTCCAGCGACTGTCTCTAAAGCCACAAAGCCTCAGCCTGGAGACGTCAGCAGCATAACAGTGAAAAGTGATAGAGCCTCACATATGACAACTGCTACTAAATTTGCAAACACTACATCTCACATCCGACACCTTGTGCGACCTCCTATTAGAAGTCAGCACAGTGAAACCCAGGACGCCATGAAACAGGGCAGCAGCAGGATGTCTGCCAATGTTACAGTTCGGAAGGGGCCTCGAGAGAAAGAGTTAAATACAGTTTCGTGTGGCATCAAGACCAGTTCTTCACAGGACACAAAAGGAAATAAGACACTATCAAAAAGCATGACAGCTGAAATGGTAGCCAGGCCTGCTTCATCTTCTAATACTAAACTGATAGAAAAGTCAAAAAGCACTGACCAGCGCAGACACACTATGGTGAAAGCAGCTGTTGACAGTAGGTGGACTCGGCCCAAAGAAACTGCGGAAGAGAGAAAGTAAGTAGATGTAATTTTATTAGCTCAGTTTTCAGTAGAGTACCATTTGTGAATATCATTTCCTCAATATTAGAGTATTCGAGGTTTTTGTACATGGATTCTCTTCATATGCAGATCAGCCTAAGGCTATTTATATTGTGGAACAGTATATCCTAAGTTACTATACTTGAGTATGTTTAATTGGGCTTACCTGGTGACTCAGTGGTAAAGAATCCACCTGCAATGCAGAAGACACAGGTTTGATCCCTGGGTTGGGAAGAAACCCTGCAGAAGGAAATGGCAACCCACTCCAATATTCTTGCCAGGGTAATCCCATGGACTCAGAGGAGCCTGATGTGCTACAGTCCATGGGGTCGCAAAAGAGTCAGATATGACTTAGCAATTAAAACCAAACCAAAACATGTTTAATTAGGTTGTTTTATGTAATCAAAGTTAAAATGGTTAATGAAATTGGGAAATGTTTTATAACCTCTCCATTTAAAAATGCATTCTTGGGGTCTTTGCGCATATAGTTAACATTGATATGTTCCCTCTTTATCTTCAAACAGGTGAACTATATATGTACCACTAGTGTAGAATTAAAGACTGGAAGTGTTGTTCAGCTTTCACTGTGTTTGACAGAATTCTGTCATCAGTGTCACAGTAATGTTTATATGCTGCTTCTAATTGTAGAGCTCGTCTGAGTGAGTGGAAAGCTGGCAAAGGAAGAATTCTGAAACGGCCTCCAAGCTCAGTAGTTACCCGGCCTGAGCCTGAAACACAAGATGAACAACCTGTTGGATCCTTCTGGACAACCATGGCAGAAGAAGATGAGCAACGACTGTTTACTGAAAAAGTAAACAAGACATTTTCTGAATGCCTGAAGCTGATTAATGAGGTAGATAGAGTGTTTATCTTATATTTGTTTATAGCTTTATAGCTTATAACTTAATAGCTCACAAATTAAGTTTATAGCTTACAAATTACCTTCATCAGTGTTATCTCATTAAATTATATCATCAATCTTTTTTGACCAATTAATGTGTCATCAGTGTCACGGAGACTTAATTCTGAGATTGTTTCTCTTTAGCCTTTAATGGGCTACATTCTAATTGAGTTCCTAGAGTATATAACTCCATTGCTAACACTAGCAAAGGGGTACTGTTTCTGCCCCCTTCTGATGCCTATGTCAGAAGCTTTCTCTATCTCCTTTATACTTTAATAAAACTTTATTACACAAAAGCTCTGAGCGATCCAGCCTCGTCTCTGGCCCCGGATTGAATTCATCTCCTCCGGAGGCCAAGAATCCCACGTCTCATCGTTCAGCAACAACCTTTCAACAGGATCTAGGATTTTCTTCTAACCAACAGAATATGGCAGAAGTGATGGATGCTGCTCCTGCTACTATGTGATGTTATGTGGGACTTCATTTTGTAGTTGACCTATTCAAGAGACTGTCTTTGCTGGCTCAAGGAGTAAGCAGCCATATTGGGAATTTGTTAATTAATAAATAATGGGTAATAATATATTACCCATCAAAAAAAAAAACTAATTGAGTTCCTATAAATGTATCAAAGGGGTTCTTAGATTTTTTTCCATTGAGTTTATAAATATTGTATTTCACTAAGATATTAATATAGAGTGGGCTGGGGGTGGGTATTTGCTCTGATACTTCTGTTTTTTACATTCAGTCAACATATTTACAAATTATTTTTTCTACTCATTCTATACTTTACCAAAGACTAGCAACACAAATTATTATCACAGATTAAATTTAACTAAAATATTTGCAAACCAAATCCCATTACTCTAAACCAACATGGTCTTGAACTGTAGAATTTAATGATTTGGACCAGAATTTTATGGGAATGATAATCAACTTCAGAGTGTGTGTGTGTGTATTTTTTCCTCCTGACTTCTCCTTAATCTTGCTTTGGTCACTCACTGGTGTCTAAACATAGCAAGAGTGATGAATATACAGAGTGTGATTTCAAACCTTTCTGTAGTCTTTATGAATATCTTTAAACTTTTTGTAGTTCTGACAGCCAGTGAAAATTATGGTCAGGGAAACTGATTCTATTCCTATCTACTCTACTGGGGTTTTTTATTGATACTGTGGAATTTTCTGCCCTACTATTTACCTATATATAGCTGTTAATTACATAAGCCATTACAGATTCATTTTTTTAATCTTACTATCAAAACCTGACAAAGATAATCAGGAAAAAAAAAAAACTAGCGAGCTGTTTCCATAAGCTTTTGGTAGGTTAAAAAATTTAAATAAAGTAATAACAAATAGGGACTCCCCTGGTGGTCCAGTGGCTAGGACTCTGCGTTCCCAATGGTAGGGAACCTGGGTTCCATCTCTGGTCGGGGAACTAGATCCCACTTGCTTCAATGAGAAGACCCTGCAAGCCGCAACTGAGACCAGGCACGGGCGGAAAGAAGTGTGTGTGCACACATCAACAAACAGAATTCCGTAGCATACGGGAGGGTAAACATAAAGACTGAGCAGCGTGTTGGTCACTTTTTTTACTAATTTTTTCTCAACTAGTGTTTACTCTTGACTGACCTACTTCTTGCTAACCATTCAGAATAAGTTTGGAGTAAGGAAAACAATGGTGACTATTTTATGAATAATTTTCTACCAACCTTTTTTTCTCTTTATCACTGATCCTGATTGTAGTAGGCTTACTTAATTGTTCAGTTTGTAGACTAAACAGCATCACTCACTTTATTTCTTGCTGTTTTAGGGGTGTCCAAAAGAAGAAGTATTAGTTACACTAAACGACCTAATTAAAAATATTCCGGATGCCAAAAAGCTTGTTAAATATTGGATATGCCTTGCACATATTGAATCACTCACAAGTCCTATTGAAAATATTATCGCAATCTATGAGAAGGCCATTCTGGCAGGCGCTCAGGTGAGATGATAACTTACGGGTCATTATTATTTCAGTGTAAATAATTCAGAATTATTTTGGAACACATCACCGTATAACTTGATACAATTTTGCTTATTTATGCGGCAATAATGAATGTTTAATGACTACAGAATTACATATTATAGAGGCTGTTTTTCACCCTTCTAAAACTTGCTCATGTACTAGGGATAGTCAGACCTTAGAAAATGGATATAAGCTGAAATATGCATTTCGTAAAATGTGATGTGAGAAATAGTTTACCACAGCATGTCATTTTGGACATCGTCTAGTGGAGAAATCTGAAAGACTGAATTTTCAGTATTAAAAAGTATTTAATAGAAAGCAAATGGAATTAAATTAACTTTTAAAAATGTTAGCAAGCTCTCTTACCGGAGAACTCTCACTTTTTATCTTTATGGACTCACATTTATATGCCATATGTTTGGTCCAGTCACATATAGAAAATGGCAATAAACTAACTTCTCTGAAATTAGCACCATAGTGGTTTAATATCATATCTGTTAACCTCTTCCCATTGTGCTGCTACAAAAAAGCCCTGGGGCATAGAATAAGTCATATCTTGAGTTTTTATTTGGTTGTTTATTTTGTTTTTATGGGCAGATATTCCTAAATGTATTTCCTTTTGGCCAAGTTTCTCAGAAATGCATTCTTGGAAATTGCTTACAGAGTTTTTAAAAACTTTTCTTTTTCAGCCTTTCCTTAAGAAAGGTCTATATCCTTTAATATCAGCAAAGCCAACAAATACTATTTGATCTTTCACCTGAATTAACATATCATATATTCAGCAGGTATTCTCTCTAAATGTGTAAGACACTTTGCTGAAGGACAATTGTATTCCACCGAACTTCACCTGGAGAGAATGTTAGGTCCCTACTACACTGAGCCAGAAGGGACGTTGCTTAATGGTGCTTATGACAGTATAGCTAGGATGCAAAACTAGGGCCAGGCTTTCAGAGAGAAAGCAGTAAAGAGAGAGATGTGAGACCAGAGCAGAAGTTGGGGAACAGGCATCAAAATTGGACAAGAAAACTAAACACCTGATGGGTGAGTCCTTTAGGACTAAGTTCAAAAATTAAGAATGTGACCCTGAGCTTCCCTTTTGTATCATACTTTGAATATACTCCATTAGCAGGCATTGTGGTTCAAGGGAATATAGTAAGTACTTACACTATATGACATTTGATGCATAGTTATTGAACTGCTGAATTTTTGAATGAATGAAATGTTAGACTAATCAACCTTGAACTCTTCAAAGATGCATTTAATAGCATGTGAAACAAAAATATAACCATGGGCTGGAATGTAGGAGAAAAGGAATAAAGTAATACAAATTTAGAGTAAACAATATAATCAGCTCTTTGATAGATATTAATAATCTTAATTTGCTACCTGTTCGTTCATTTTATTCCTGTCAAGCAAGCAGTAATAGTTACCATAGGGTTAAGAAAAATTAACAGGGAAATTTTTTAAATTGATAAAATTCTATCCCTTAACTCTGGTGACTCAGAGGGTAAAGCGTCTGCCTGCAATGTGGGATCCCTGGGTTGGGAAGATCCCCTGGAGAAGGAAATGGCAACCCACTCCAGTATTCTTGCCTAGAGAATCCCATGGACAGAGAAGCCTGGTGGGCTACAGTTCATGGGGTCGCAAAGAGTCGGACATGATTGAGCAACTTCACTTTCTTTTCTTTAAGTTTATTTTTATTTGGAAAAGACAGTCATGTTTTTCAACTTGAGTAGCAAGAATTCTGAGAAAAATGGTCTAAGAACCATTGCTTTCTTTTAAAATATGTAATTTAATCACTGGATTTAATATTTTCTACTTGGATAACCTAGTTAATGTCTAAGAATATAAAACTTATATGGGTCTACTTTCTTCATTAAAAAAAAATTAAGCCCATTGAAGAGATGCGACATACAATTGTTGAAATTCTGACAATGAAGAGTCAAGAAAAACTTAAATTTGGTAAGTTAGTTTCTTTTGTTTCCGTCAAGTGAATTGTGATTTAAATTTCTTTGCTGAATTATTTTTATCTTTTAAACTTTTTAAAATATTTAAGTTGGTTCTTTCCTCATACCTCTGTTGACTTATCTCTGAAATTCATTGACTCTACATAGTGTAAATAATTCTTAACTAGGAGATCTGGTTCAAAATCGTTATCATGTATCTGTGAAAGTTACCTTACCTCTCTAAGCCTTTTCCTGTCTTGGTCAGGAAGGTTTCCTGGAGTAGGGAATGGCAACCCACTCCAGTATTCTTGCCTGGAGAATCCCGTGGACAGAAGCCCGGCAGGTTTCAGTCCATGGGGTTGCAAAGAGTTGGACATGACTAATACTTTCACTTTTTTGACTAGATGATCTCTATAAAGATTTTTTAGTTCAACAGAGAATATTTCTATTTATGGTTGCTGTTAACAAGTACCAGTGGGACATACAGGAGATGTTTATGATCTGATCTTAAAGGCTGTATTTAATGAAGGAACTTAAGAGGGAATGGGCTTTCCTGGTGGCTCAGATGGTAAAGAATCTGCCTGCCGTGCAGAGACCTGGGTTTGATCCCTGGGTCAGGAAGGTCCCCTGGAGAAGGAGATGGCAACCCACGCCAATATTCTTGTCTGGAGAATCCCATGGACAGAGGAGTCTGACAGGCTACAGTCTGTGGGTTCGCAAAGAATCGGACATGATTGAGCAACTAATACACACACATATAAGAGGGAATGATCAGGGTGACAGAAGGAAAACCAGGAAAGACTAGTATATCACAAACCAAAGGCAGAGGAAGGTCTAAGAATAGCCCAACCCATTGAAATGGGTGAAGGGAGGTCAAAAGATACAAACTACCAGTTATAAAATAAATAAGTCCTGGGGATGCAAAGCACAGTGTGGTATCTGAAGTAATAACACTGTATTGCATATTTGAAAGTTGTTGAGAGAGTAAACCTTAGAAGTCCTCATCACAAGGAAAAAAATTTGTAACTCTGTGTGGGGACAGATGTTAATCATTTCACAATGTATTGTGATCGTCATTTTACAATATATACAAATATTAAATCATTATGTTGTGTACTTGAAACAAATATTATATGTCAATTATACTGCAATTTTAAAAAATTTATATATTCTAAGCATGCTTGCCCTTTAATTTTGTCTTAGTGGATCATATTTAAGCTCATACCAAGATTGTCTTCCTTGTGTCTTGTACTCATTTTTCAAGACCCCATGGAAATGTCATTTGTGAAGCCTTCCTTTGCCATCTCCCTGTCCCTCAAGCAAACTCAGTTATTTCTTTGCTTGGGTTCTTGTGACCCTTTGTTTTTTTAACCTCATGTATAGCATTTTCCACATAATTATTTTAAAGCATGTCTCTTCCACAGAATGTGAACTTCTTAAAGGGTGGGGATGATTGCCTTTTGGTATTCATTCCTGAATCCCTGACACATAGGAGATATTAGATATTTGTTAAATAATTGTTAGCAGTATCTGCTTAGAAAAAGTAAATGGTTACAAGATGGCAGTGTGGTTCTTTGATTTTGCAAATTTGGCTAACTGTAAATAACCTTGTCTTCTGAATGTGTTCTTTATATTCAAACAAAAGCTTCATCTATAAATCTCTCCGTAGGAGAAAATATTGAGGAGACTTGTGCAACCAAAGAAGAAATCCAAGAAGCCCACACTGATGATACAGATGTTGATCTAGAATCAGAAAAACTGGAAATGGAAAATAAGCATCCTAGAAATGTGGTGTTTCAAGATTGTGAAAAAGAGCAAAATGACGAAGTAAAAGACCCAACCAGTGATGTTAAAACCCCAAGTACAAACACTAGGGCAGGTTGCTTAATTAAATATAATGTGTCCACTACGCCATACTTGCAAAGGTAAACTTTTAAAATGTAATGTGCTCTTGTTTTTGTGCTTAGGGATCGTGCATGTGGTATTTTGAAATCCTTAAGCTCCCGATTAGAACTATTTGTTAATAGAAGGATTTCAAATAAAATGTGATTGGAACATTTCTGTACATTGGAAATTGGAACATTCGAATTGTACATTGGAAATTGGAACATTCCTGTACTTGCTTTACTTTTTCCTAAATATTACCATTTTAAAAAAGAAAAACTTTAATTTCTGTGTGTTACTAATAACACTGGGTTTGGAAACTGAACAATTAGCCAATTCTATAGGTATTCAAGTATCTAGTGTGTACAAGTTGTAACAAACAACAAATGGAGAAATGAAAAAGTTCCTGACTTCAGGGAGCTGGCAGGCCCTCTTTCTGTAGGACAAGTCACATGGATAAATATTTAGTATAAAAGTATGAAGTGAAAATGGTAATAATTTTGTGGGTCTTTCTTTTTTAGTGTAAAAAAGAAGATGCAGTTTGATGAAACAAATTCAGCATATAAAGAGCTAAAGTTTCTAACACCAGTTAGACGTTCTCGACGTCTTCAAGAGAAGACTTCTAAATTGCCAGATATGTTAAAAGACCATTATCCTTGCGTATCTTCATTGGAACAATTAACAGAGTTGGGCCGTGAAACTGATGCTTTCGTGTGCCGCCCCAACACAGCCCTCTGCAGCATGTTCTCAGAGCCTGACCCGACAGAAGAGGAGTGAGGTTCTGATAAGGAGTGGGGTTATATTATATTCCAAGAGTGGTTGGCCGGTTGATTGGTTGTGGTTCTGTATGTTGTTTAGGTCAGGAGTTGCCAAGTACCTAAGTATTCACGGGAGAAAGTTAATCCTACCTGTTGATCTCAACAGACTGAGCTTTTCCCTGAGCTAGGTAATTTGTTAAGACAGTTAGCTTCCTTTGTCACCCAGTTCTGTGGTCTCTGTGTCCCTGGTTGTTCACTGCCACTCTCCATCAGGGCCAGTGACTATGCATCTGCAGTCTCTTGACCTCTTTCTTTTTTATTATAGCCAAGGTCATAAGAAGGATAGTTAACTACTCCATTTCTAAGAGAAAATGATTTGTGGTAAGAAAGAAAACATGCCAAAGCTGATGGGTCTTTGGAACTTTAAATCTGAGTTCCTTTCTTAAGTTCCTTTTCTAACTTGACTATGTAAAATGCTAAAAAGTTTTTAACCCCATCGCTTCGTTTGGTAACAGTTTATATAGACTATTAAAATGGAATTAGAGAAGGAATATATACTATTTCATAAATGTCATTGTAGTTTAAGTAGTATTTCTAAAATAATAACTTAAAACTGATTTATTCCTTGTAATGTTAATATAAACACTTCACTGTTAAATCATGTCTCCTAAAACATGATAATCATACACAGTAGTAGGACTCTTTTCACACATAAATACCACCACTAAAACTGTTTTGTAAGTCTCCAAACTAATACTTAAGTGGCATATATCCTTTATCAACCCTACAGTTTCAAGTAAGGATTTGGTCATTGTAAAAGATTAGTTTTAAAACTGCATAATATGAATATAATTAAAAATCACATTACCTATTTATGTTCATGAATTCCGTTTATATAATAGTGCCAATCTTTGTTCTATTTATTGTCTCATGTTCTAGAGAGTAGGATTTTTATTCCTTTTAACTGTGTATCTAATATGTATACAATAAAGTAAAATATATAATGATATTGGGATGATATTTCTCTCAACAAATATAAAATGCAATTTAAGCACAGTGAATAAGTGAATGCTTGCCTTTGAAATACATTACAGTCAGACTGGACTTTAGGTTTTTCAATAATAATTAAAAACAGTGTGTGTTTAATGGTGTGTTTCCTTTTGAAAAATTAATCTATTTATCAAAACTTTTACCTTATTCTTTTTTTCATACTTTATATAAATGGTACAAAATATGTCATTTTGAAAGAAATTTTCAAAATGTAGCTGGCCTACACTGTCACCTTTATACAATCCATACCATATGGTTCGTTAGGCCATGTAACATAGCTTATAATATCTCAGTGAAAGCGAATATCTCAGCAAAACTGTTCTCTGAACAGGTTTCATAGAGTGGGTTTTTTTCCTTCAACTGAGGGGAAATCTACCTAAATAGTCATAGTTCTAACACTTAGAGATATAGTTATAACTTCTTTTCATATGCTTAAGAACAGTTAACACCTGTCTGATCTAGGTTTGTTCCAAGCTAAATATCTCCCAAGAATGTGATGGATGGTGTATGAACCTTGGAGCCCAACAGACCTACATTCAAAATCTCTCCTCTGGAGTCTGAAGCTAGAATTCTATGCTCAAGTTATTATTCGACTTTGAGGGCATTTTCAAACATAGAAAGATTCATTTGACCGCTCATGATCTTACCTGAAAGTCTCCTTAAAGGTTTTATTCCAGTGAAATTTAAAAGAATCATTAAGTACACTAAATCAAAAAAACTGAAGTCTACCTAACCATAGACTATAAAACATTATACAAAATGAAAATACTCCAATGATTTCAACAGGAGAGGTGTAGAAGAAGAAACAAAAGAATTGAAACTAATTATCTTGCCAACAAGCTTGTCATGTTCGGGTGCAGGATACAGAAATTCATGTTTACTGTCATCATCTAGTAGCAGTTTAAGTGTTAAAAATATGAAAGGGTAAGACCCCTCAATTCCATTCCTAAGTATCTGGAGAAATGAAAACATGCCCTCACAAAGGCTGTACACAAAGCTGTTCATAATTGTTATATTAGCCCAGACTGGAAAAAAACACAAAAGCCCATCAACTGGTGCTTGAGAACAGAAACCATTATATGCTATATCCACTTGATGGAAATTAAGCAAAAGAAAACAGATGTTAAGAAAAAGAAGCTACCGAACACAGCAATATAGATGACTCAAAAATATACTAAGTAAAAGAAGTGAGAAAAAATTACATACTATATAATTTCATTCATGTGAAATTCTAGAAAAGGTAGAATTTCCATGTTGCCAAAGCAGATCAGTGGTTACCTGGTGCCAGAGGCTGAAACAGGAGACTGCAAAAGGACAAGATGAAAGTGGGAAAAATGGAAACGTTCTATACCTTGGTGGTAGTTACACAGTTATGCTTTTGTCAAAACTCACTGAAGTGTGCACTTAAGACGGGAGTATTTTATTATATGTAAAATATACCTCAAAATGGACTTTCCAGGTGGTATAGTGGTAAAGAATCCACCTGTTTTCCAATGTGAAGAACTGACTCATTGGAAAAGACCCTGATGCTGGGAAAGATTAAAGGCACAACAGGATGAGATGATTGGATGGCATCACCAACTCAATGGACATGAGTTTGAGCAAGCTCCAGGAGTTGGTGAAGGACGGAGAAGCCTGGCGTGCTGCTGTCCATGGGGTTGCAAAGAGATGACCGAGTGACTGAACTGACAAAGAATCCACCTGCAATGGTTGGAGATGTGGATTAGATCCTTAGGTCGGGAAGATCTGGAGAAGGAAATGGTAACCCACTCCAATATTCTTTCCTGGGGTTGCAAAAAAGACAAAACTTAGCAACTAAAACAACAACAATACCTCTAAAGAGTATACCCTTGTATTTAAAAACACAAGGATCCCAACCGAAAAATAAAAATGTAACTCCAGCCACTATGGAGGAGCAGGTATTGTGGATGATGGGGTTTTCAACTCCAGAGTTAAGCACATGGAGCCAGAAGGCTTAGCGCCAGTCACACTAACCCCCTGGCCCAAGTGCCAGACATGGGTGAGCGAGCTCTCAGATGAGTGCAGCTCCCAGCCTTCAAGCTACCCCAGCTGACACCAAGTGGAGCTGATCCTCAAGTCTGAACAATTCTCTTCCTTTTCGTCAGTGTTTTAGAAGTTCAGAAGTTTCATGCTTGCTTGAAACTGCCCTTCTGATCTTCATCATTTCTGAATACATCGCTTCCAGTGAAACTATGCTATCACCTAACTCACCTGATACACAGGGTGGAGCTTATAAAATTAAGACAATCTTTTTTTTTTTTTTTTTCAATAAGACCTGGAGTTTGAAACTATTATCTCATGAGGAACTCAGGAAAGTTAACTTTGAGATTCAAAGGTCATTAGACATCATATCAGTTTAACATTTTGAAAATGTTGTATCTACATGGCTTATCAGGAGAGAAGCTAGGCTGTAATTAGTTCCTACTTGCTCATTGTACACCCATTTGCTGCAAAGCTGAAGGTGCTGCCTGCAACTGTCTGCATGCATTGCTCAGTCACTTCAGTCGTGTCTAACTCTGGAACTCCATGGACTGTGGCCCGCAAGGATCCTCTGTCCATGGGATTCTCCAGGCAAGAATGCTGGAGTGGGTTGCATTTCCTTTTCCAGGGGACCTTTCTGACTCAGGGATCAAACCTGAGTCTCATGTCTTCTGCATTGGCAGTGGGTTCTTTACCACTGGTGCCACCTGGGAAGCCTACTATGCAATTGCCTACTATGTTATTATCACCTAAAGAACACTTCTTTTCCTAGACATACACTGGTGGTCCTTTTGAAACGTATGGAGGACTACCCTGGTGGACTAGTGGATAAGATTATTGTTTCTTGTTCAGTTGCTGAGTTGTGTCCCACTCTTTGCGACCCCACAGATATAGCCCACCAGGCTCCTCTGTCCATGGAATACTCCACACAAGAATCCTGGAGCGGGTTGCCATTCCCTTCTCCAGGGGAATCTTCCTGACCCAGAGATCGAACGCAGGTGTCCTGCATCGCAGGCAGACTCTTTACCACCTCAGCCACCAGGGAAGTCCTAGAGATACTGCTAAAGAACCTAAAAGTACAAGGCAACCACCCCCCTCCACACCATAACAAAGAATTCTCCAGTCCAAATTGTCATCAAGACCAAGAGAAACCCTGAACCAGCTTGTCTCTCCCTGGTAATGCCCTCCAATGAACCTCACCTCTCACTTCAATGAACTGTGCCTCCCACTTCAGCAATTCCTACACGGATTCCTACACGGATTTTGGGTCCCAAAGAATGGCACCACCTCCAAAATCTTAAGACTATGGTCCCTTTCTCTTCATGACTCCTCTCCTGCCAGCTGTCTCCCTTCCTCCCTCCATGGTGGTTCTTTGACTTCATTCAAACCTTCTAGTTCATCATCGAGACCATTTAGGCCGATTTATATTTTCATTTATTTTTATTTTTTGGCTGTGCCAAGTAGCTTGTGGGATCTTAGTTTACCGACCAGAGATTAAATCTGAGCCCTTGGCAGTGAGAGCACAGAGCCCTAACCACTGTACCACCAGGAATTCCCTCTAGTATTTTTTAAAAGATAAACAAAAAAACCCCAGATACAATTAAATTTCATCATGTTTTATTCAAAATATCAGTTCAGTATTAATATGAAGTGAAGTCGCTCAGTCATGTTCGACTCTGTGATCCTGTGGACTGTAGCCCGCCAGGCTCCTCTGTCCATGGGATTCTCCAGGCAAGAATACTGGAGTGGGTTGCCATTTCCTTCTCCAGGGAATCTTCCTGAGCCAGGGATTGAAAACTGTGTCTCCTGGGTCTCCTGCATTGCAAACAGTTTCTTTACTGCTGAGCCCCTGGGGAAACCCAGTCCTAGTATAGTTGTGTTAACTGCATAATCCCAGGATCAGGATGATTCAAAATTCTCACTCCTGGAAACAACTACATAACTGTGGACTGGAATCACCTCTCAGCTGCTCTATCACCTTTGACCACAATAGCTTCACCTTGTGTTTTGAAAACATACCCAAAACTTCACCACTCAGAATTTTACTGTATAAAATAAAGAAGTATAAGAACTAATAAATAAGTAAAAAAATCCTGACTTAAAAAAATCTTCTGCTTCAAGATTTCCATAGTCTATAGATGACAATTTTCTATTCCATAGAGAAAATGGAGACTGTCGAGATTCTGTCTCCTTTTTTTTTCTCTAATGTTATGTACATCCATCCACATTTTTATTTCCTCTGCTGGTCTCCAAAGCAAACGTGTTTGCTCCTCATCTAGTCCAAGGCTAACCCCCTTCCTGGGCTCTGGAAGTCACCTCTTCATCTCAACTAGACATTCCTGGTTCCCCTGCCTCTAGCATTTTCAGCCTCTCTTTCCTTCCCATTGGTTTATATTTTCCATCAACACATAACTACAATTTCCCCATTAACAAAATACTTGTATATAAGCTTGTGCTTTCCTCTACCCCATGGTTATCACCCTTTCTCCTTCTCTTTATGGCTAAGTATCTTTTTCTTTTTTTTTTTTAATATTTATTTGGTCGCTCCAGGTCTTAGTGGCACCAAGTGGGATCTATTCCTCTGACAAGGAATCAAACCCCGGGTCCCTGCTTTGGGAGCCCAGAGTCTTAACCACTGGACCACACGGCCAGTCCCTATGGCCAAGTAGGGAAATATCTTGAAAATATCTTCTCCTTGATTCCTCTGACAGTCCCACTTCAACTATTGTAATCTTCTTCCTCATCGCATCCAGACTACTTTCTTCAAGATTACCTACGACGTTCTGTTGCTAAACATGAAATGTTTTCTTCAGACTTTGTAACTCGGCCATCTTTTGAGACTGTTGATAATTGCAACGTCTCTGACATTCTTGCAGTGTCAGACTCTGGAGCCAAACTGCCTGGATTCTAATTCTACCACTCAGTTGTGGGACCTAAAATAATAATGGTACCTACCTTTAGGGCTGTTTTGAAGACTGAGTTAACAGCTAACACTTCAGTCCTATTCTACACACTTTACATGTAAAACTCACTTAAACAGAACCTGCTCCTCATAATTTGTATATGTTATTTATAATAATAGATAGGTGTGGCTATTTATGGGGGACCCCTGATGTGTCCTCCAGACTGGCCCAAGTTCACACAACTGGTGAAGTTGAGTGCTGCGCCCATGAAACTTACCTACATGCACTGTTGGCTTAAACTGGAGACAGAATTTGGGTTATGAGAAGGACACTTCTGCTTAATATTACTGGCATTGTTCTGGAGCGACGTGGAACAGCTCTTTGAAAACGCACCCTTCGTGGGCCGGGCTGAGCTGAGAACAGCGCCGCCCGCCCGCCCGACCCGGGACGCTTCCTTCGCCGGCAACCCGAGAGACGACCGGCTGGCCCGCCCTCCGGAAGCGCTCCCGGCTCGGGACCCGGGAGCCGACCGACCCGGGGAGCGGGGGAAGCGGGTGAGCCGTCCGTCTGGACCAACCCCCTCCGCGGGCGCGAGAGCAGCCGGCGGGCGTGGGGCCGGGAGCGGGCGGCGCACTCGCGGGGAGGGGGTAAGCGGGACCCGTGCTCCGGCGATTGCGGACCCAGGCCCGGGAGTCGCGGGGGCAGCGCGGGCCGGGCTGCGAGGCGGAGCGGCTTCTCGGGGAGTGAGGGTCGGACCGCGCACCCCTTCCGTACGGCATCCTGTATTTTCATTTGCAAATCACTGTATTAGCTTTTGATCGGTATAGGCTTGGGAAGGAACGGTTTTTGTCACATTCAGAGCATATACTGTACAGTTGGTTTTTTGTGTGTTATTTTTTTTTGAAGAGTTTGTTGTTTAATCGCTAAGTCGCGTGGGACTCTGCGACCCCGTGGACTGTGTAGCCCGCCAGGCTCCTCTGTCCATGGCATTCTCCAGGCAAGAACACCGGAGTGGGTTGCCATTTCCTCCTTCAGGGGATCTTCCCTACCCAGGGATCGAATCCCGCTCCCCTGCATTGCAGGCAGATTCTTTACCTCTGGCTGCGCCACTGCGGAAGCCCTTAATGAGTTTAGGGGTGTATCATTGAGTAACAGGGGCAAATGTAGGCAGCAAGGGCCAAATGTAATTTTCAACTAAGAAAAGGCAGAGGTTGCTCTTGCTTATCAGTTATTGTCCATTCATGGAATAAAGACCCGAAGTAAACAACAACAACAAAATGTATGGGAAAGCTAGATCTCCTTGTCAAATCGTGTAATGCCAGGAGTCACTTAGAAGAGCGACAGAGAACTTTTTCCCTTCAGGTCATATACTGAGAGACCCAACTGTCTTAGAAAGGAATTGTTTTTGAAGACTGTGCACTTGATTTCGTTATATGGAGAAAATATTTCTAGAGTTTCCTAGTGAGAACTGTAGGTTTTGGTTTGGCTTTACCGGTTTGTGCTCTCTGGACCTCATAAATCTTTGTGGTATGATTTTTATGAAAATAAAACACTCCATGTACGTTTTGTGGCAATCGAATAAGCTCATTTCAGTGTGTTTTGGTAATGAAAGAAAAAAAGCATCCCTTTCTAAGGTTTAATACTAATAATATGTGCTCAGTTGTGTCTGACTCTTTGTGACTCCGGGGACTGTAGCCCACCAGATTCCTCTACCTGTGGGGTTTTCCAGAATTCTGGAGTAGGTTGCCATTTTCTTCTCCAGGGGCCCTTCCCGACCCAGGGATGGAACCCGTGTCTCCTGTGTCCTGTATTGACAGTGATTATTTACCACTAGGTAAATAATCTGGGAAGTCCCCAAATACTAATAATAGCTGCCATTTATTCAGGGCCCCCTATGTACCAGGCAAAGTGTTAGGAACTTTATATTCATCTTCTCTGATGTATTAGGAGATCCAGCAAGCTGCTCCACTCAGGAAGTACAAAGGAAGACTGAGGTTCAAGGACTCTGTTTAACATGTCTTCTTTGTCCCAGGCACCTCCAACTCAGCATATCCCCAAAGAAGCACGTCTTCTCCACATCTTTCCCCACCACACCCTACCAGACTCCCAAGGTCAGAAAAATCAAACCAAAAAAACAGGCATGCAACCATCATGCCTTTCCTTTTTCTTAGAGGATGGTATCAATACTTGCCCAATTTACACCAGAAACCAGAGTCTCCTTAGTCTCCTTCTCCCTACTTGTCCCCCAGAAATCCGTTACCCAAAATCTTGCCAGTTCTTTCACATGTTTCTTTCCTGTTGTCTTCATCCCCATTTCGTGTGTGTATGTATGCTCAGTTGTGCCAGATTTTGCGACCCCATGGACTGTAGCCCACCAGCCTCCTCTGTCCATGGGATTTCCCAAGCAAGAATACTGGAGTGGGTTGCCATTCCCTTCTTTGGGGGATCTTCCTGACCCAGGATTCGAACCCAGGTCTCTTGCATTGGCAGGCGAATTCTTTACCACTGAGCCATCTGGGAATCCCCCTTCATTCCCATTGTCACTGCTCTATTCCGTTCATCATATTCCTGCCTTTTCTATGGTAGGAGTCTTGCTCTGGCCTTCTTCCCCTCTCCCCTGTCTGGTCCATTGCTCTGCAGCCAGCATGAGTAATTTTTCTAAGATGTAAATCTGCTCTCTCAGTGTAAACCCTTCAGAGAGCCCATTCTTCGCTACAGGATAAAAATCCAACAACCTGTGCTCACTTCGGCAGCACATAGGTTAAAAATCCACCAACCTGAGCTTGGCTTACTAGGCCCAGTCTGCCTTACCTGCCTTACTGCCCTCTTTCAATTCCTTGAATTGAAACAATCTCTTTTGCTCTTAAATAGGCTATTCCCTCCTGCCTCCATCACTCTTCCTCTTTGCCTAGGTATCTTCCATTCAGGCTTCAGCCTGAATATCATCTTCCTAATTCCCCAGGATACCTCTACCAGAGGCCAGCATGGCTCTTCCTGTAAGACCCGCTGTCCTGCATTTTTGAGGTCCGTGGTCTCACCCTGCAATGTGAGTGATGGCTGGGGCCGTGAGAGATTTATTTAGGATTATAAAACCTGGCGTGGATACTCCATGTCCACCTGTTGAATGAATAAAGGGAATAAGCTATTCTATCTTGGGGATAGAGCTACTTTGAATTCATTCTGCCTTTTGAAAATAAATTGAATTCCCCGTTGTCTCTGATTTTGAATGCAGGTTGGGAGACCCAGTGGTGACTGCGGGAGTAGACCCGGCTGTGTGGTGCCGGCATGGACGGCTACAGGGTCCTGAGAGTCATCGGCGAGGGCTCCTTCGGCAGAGCCCTTTTGGTTCAGCAGGAGAGCAGTAATCGGATGTTTGCCATGAAGGAAATAAGGCTTCCCAAGGTCACTGCTAAAGCAGTTAGCTCATGTTGAAAGTGTACATGTCGTTTGTACAAGTTTTTGAAATTTAACACGGGATCGTTCTTCTGTGCAAATGATTTAAAGGGTTATTCATCAGCTTTACAAGGTCTTGATCTGTCTTCTGTGCTTCCTGCTCGTGCTCACTCGCTTCGGTTGTGTCTGATTCTCCTGTGGACTGTAGCCCACCAGGCTTCTCTGTCCATGGGATTCTCCAGGCAAGAATTCTTTAGTAGGTTACCATGCCCTCCTCCAGGGGGTTCCCCACCCAGGAAGCTCCTATGGTTGATGGCATACTGTCCTCCAAGTCAGCTTATGCTTAGGTTGATGTTAAAACTAGTTTACATTCTATACTTGTAAAGATATAAGAGGTCAGCTTAAGCAGGCAAAATACGTATAGCCATAGTTGAAAAATCCCCACATGTTTCCTCGTGGGGTTTGATAAACCTTAAGTTGGGTCAAAGTACAGTGCTTGTAAAGAGTCGGACACAACTGAGCCACTGAACTGAACTGAACAGTGCTATAAAATTATGTCTGATTGAAAGAGACACAGTTTCAATTGTGCCACATTAAAATATCATACATGCTACTATAATACTGTTTTACTATCATACTGTCAGTTTTTAAATGAAATACTACATTTACACTTCTTTAAACCTTCTTCTAGTCTTTGTCTGACACACGGATTTCTAGGAAGGAGGCTGTTCTGTTAGCCAAAATGAAACACCCCAATATTGTTGCCTTTAAAGAATCATTTGAAGGTAAATATGAATTTCCCCCAATACATGCATTTCTGAGTTTCATTCGGAATTCACGGCCACTGGGACTTTCCTAAGAGTCTTTATTTTGTTGCAGCTGAAGGACATCTGTACATTGTAATGGAATATTGTGATGGAGGGGACCTCATGCAGAAGATTAAACGTCAGAAAGGGAGGTTGTTTCCTGAAGATACGGTAAGAGACTAACGTACGTAAGTTTCCCTCAAAGTTTTGTTTGTTTTAACTTTTTTTTTTGGCCATACCAGGAAGCATGAAAGTGAAAGTGAAAGTTGCTCAGTGGTGTCCAACTCTTTTCAACCCCATGGACTATACAGTCCATGGAATTCTCCAGGCCAGAATACTGGAGTGGGTAGCCGTTCCCTTCTCCAGGGGATCTTCCCATCCCAGGGATCGAACCCAGGTCTCCCACATTGCAGGCGGATTCTTTGCCAGCTGAGCCACCAGGGAAGCCCAGCAGGCAGCGTGCAGGATCTTCGTTCCCTGACCAGGGATCAGACTCGTGTGCCCTGCAGCGGGAGCAGGGTCTTAACCACTGAACCGCCAGGGGAGTCCCCAAGTTTCCCTCAAGGCTTAGAAGCAACTTTGCTCATAAAATTTGAATAAGTTAAAAACATTGCTGTCTTGTGGTTACCTAGTACATTAGTTAGAAATGACTTTGTGCATCCATGATGTTCTTTAGTGTGTTGTCAGGATGTGACTGCCTGGGATGTTTTTAAGAGGTAAAGTAGGTATAGGCTTTATGAAATATCAAAGAATAACCACTTCCATGTTTAAAATGTCACAGTTGTATACTTACCTGGCAGGGGAGATACCATGATCACGAAGGTGGTTTTCCCCGGGCGAGGCTTATCCATTGCACTCTGGATGTGCTGACCCCTGCGATTTCCCCAAATGTGGGAAACTCGACTGCATAATTTGTGGTAGTGGGGGACTGCGTTCGCGCTTTCCCCTGTAAAAAAAAAAAATTAAAAAAATAAAATAAAATAAAATGTCACAGTTGTGTTATCCATCATATTTTGTACTAGATATTTAAAATTTTTACTTTTTGTATTGAAATTTTAGAAGGCACATGGATTTCTTTTGTAATTCTCCATCATCTGAAGGGTGAAACCTGCATTTCTGTTTTTCAAGAGTCCCTATTCTTCATCTCTTTTCTTTTACAGTTTAGTATATTCTCTTTACATGCTTAGTGTCTTTTTAGTGGAAAGTTGCATATTAAATATTATTGGAATGAATTGACCAAGGAAAATATTTAAATAAACAGCTTTACTGGGGCTAAGTTTGATATAGGGTATAACATGTTTTAAGAATATATTAGTATAAATATTTTTCATTTAGAAGTTGTGTTATTAAGAGTATGGGTTCCGTTGTAGGAGGCCAGCCTTGGCTTCCAAAGATTGTTGGAAATATAATGAAATATTTTAATGTTAATATCTGAATATTCTGAAAAAGTGAATGAAATCTGATGTAATGATTACACTATAAAAAGTTATAGCATATTCATTTTAAGTGGTGAACTACTTTTATATGTGTATTTAAGAAATATTTTTCTTTGGTTAAATACAAGAAAAATATAGTGGGAGTTTTATTAAAATAAATTGTTGGAAATTCCCTGGCTGTCCGATGGTTAGGACTCCACCCTTTCACTGCCAAGGACCCTGGTTCAATCCCTGGTCAGAGAACTAAGATCCTGCAGGCTGCATGGCAGGGCCAGATAAATAAATAAATAAATAGTTATTTGGATCATTCATGAGATGATGATACATTGGGATTGATTCACAGCTTTTCTCAGTTTCTCCAGACAGCAATGAATCTTAGTTGAACTATGTAATTTTTAGGAGTTCTGTATTTACATTATGTAAAACCCAGGTCAGCTAAGGCCTAAAGATGATTCTTAGGAATTTGGGGTTACCATGCCCCAGTTACTGCATTCTTGCATGCTTTTTTCTTTCTTTTTTCTTTTTACAGATACTTCATTGGTTTACACAGATGTGTCTTGGAGTAAATCACATTCACAAGAAACGTGTGTTACACAGAGACATCAAATCCAAGGTGAATGGAATACATTTGGGGCCTAAAAAATAATTGAAAACTATTTCTTTCAATCCTTTTTCTGTGTTATTCTCTTTTGGGTGCATTTTAATCTTTAGAAATATTTCTTTTTTTGCCTGCACCCCGAGGTATGTGGTATCTTAGTTCCCCGACCATGGATTGAGCCCATGTGCCCTGCATTGGCAGCACCGATTCTTAACCCCTGGACCACCAAGGAAGTCCAGAAATATTTCTTAATATAATATTTATGCTAGCGCAGTAAGGTACGACCTGAAAATGGGTCAGTAAATCTCTTTAGTAGTGTATGTTAATATGTTCCAGCTCTCTTAGAGACTGCTTCCTAAGACCATGTGTTCTCAGATGGAAAATGATTGAGACTGGAGCCTGCCATCTGGAGTTACCCTGAACAGGCTCCCTGCTAGGCTGATCAGGGTCTGCTGATACGGTGTGATGCTTGCCTTAGATTTCTGAGCAGTCATCCTGAATTCCCAAGCAGGGGAGTGTTGCTGTCCAGAGGATATCTCGTCGTTTTGTGTTCCATTCGGGGACTTGGCTATCAGCATTTCTACATATAATCTCCACCATCAGCAGGCTTTGAAAGACAGCTTCTCTTGGAGCTCTTTGCCTTATGTTTGAAAGATGGCAGATGTGATCTGAGCTCTTCTTTTTCAATGCAGAATATCTTCCTCACCCAAGATGGAAAAGTAAAACTGGGTGATTTTGGATCTGCCCGTCTTCTCTCGAGGTATGTATGTCTCTTTCTCTCCTGTAGTAGTGACTGTTGCCAAAGCATCATTCAGAAATGCTCTGTAATCGTTCTGTATCTTTTTATGGTTTTAGCCCCATGGCGTTTGCTTGTACATATGTGGGAACACCTTATTATGTGCCCCCAGAAATTTGGGAAAACATGCCTTATAACAATAAAAGGTAAGTGATGTATGTAGTTGGGGAAGGGGTGACCGTTTGGTGATAGTATTATAGCCTACAGATGAAGTTTGGTTGTTAAAAGAAAGCAGTGTAGAATTGAAGTTTGTAGGCCTCTAGGTGACAGTCATAAATTTTCCAGCTGTTTTCATCAGAGCTGAGAGGAGCTACATGCTGAAAGAAAAGTTAATCATTTCTGGGGATAGTATGAATTATGTTACTGCTTCTTTTACTTTTCTGCTCTCAACTTTAAAAATCTTGAAGCTCAGGTTGTAGCCATACAAGTTAAATATGAATGTCTGGGAGTGGGAACCAGGTATCAATCATTTTCCAGGATCACCAAGTAATTCCTACGTGCAGCAAAATTTGGGAACCAAATGTCATTGAGTTGACATGTAAAGGGCTAAGATAATAAGCACTTGACTGATAGGTTCGTTGATCATGGGAAGATAGTATGAAGTCCTTATAATTTAAAATGTAATTTTTTTTCTGAATGCAAGTAAAATGTGCTCATTGATGGAATGGAAGGGCAGTGGGTGGGTTGGAAATGTAGAGATAAAGAAAGGACATGGCGATCACCCAGTTTTACAGAAACTACTAATAACATTTTGGGTTTTTTCCCCATCCATTCTCTTTTCTCCCTAAACTTAGTGTATATACTCTATATAATTTAGTATCCTATTTTTTCACTTTGCATTATATCATATTCATTTTATGCTGTATTTATACTCTTCATGATTATTGTTAACGATTGCATAGTATTTTAATATATGGCTCTTCCAAAATTTATTTCACATTGCTCTGTTGTTGGCTTTTGATATGGTTCTAGTTTTCTGTGTCCTAAATTACTATAGACTCTGAATTACTATGCCTTTTAATACATAAAAGTGTCACATTCTTGGCATGAATTCCTAGAAGTAGAAACACCTAAAGGCTTTTGTTACCTCCTGCCAAGTTGCTTTCTAAAAAGGGTATGGCAGTCCATACTGTGGGCTTTCCCAGGTGGCTCCGTGGTAAAGAACCCACCTGCCAATACAGGAAATGTTGGTTTGATCCCTGGGTTGGGAAGATCCCCTGGAGAAGGAAATGGCAACTTGCCTGGAGAATCCCATGGACAGAGGAGCCTGGCAGGCTACAGTCCATGGGGTTGCAAAAGAGTCGGATACAACTTAGCAACTAAAAACAACAACGCTCCATACTAAATAGACTCCTATAAGGTAAAGTTGACTGAATTGGAGACAGAATAGCTATGAAGGAACTTTCTGGGATAATTGGGGAAACCTGAGTTTGAACAAAATACTAGATAATAGTATTGAATTAAGGTTCGATTTCTTGGATGTGATAATGGTACTGTATTCATGCAGGAGAGTGTCCTTGCTCTTAGGCTGTGTATGCTGACATGTGTAGGGGTGAGGTGTTTGACGTCTGAAACCTTTCTTTCAAGAAGTTCAGATGTAGGCAGAAGAGGGGCCAGCAGGCAGATGCTAATGACTGGGGATATTAGGAAGGAGCGTTTTGGCCTTTACAACTTTTCTGTAGGTTTCAAGCTTTGAAAAATTAAAAGTTGGGGGAAATAATTGGTTTTTAAAAAACCTTGTTAAAATGAAAAGACTATCATCTAGAAAAAGTCTGGAGGATGACAACTAGGTGGTGAGAATGATGGAGGAAAGTGGAGGTGTTTAGTTTGAAGAAGGGTGGGCGTGTAGGGCAAAGTGTAGAACTCTGCTGAGCTCTGAAGAGCTCTTTCGTAGAAGAATGAGAATGCACCCCCCTAGAGGCAGCTAGGAGGAACATTGAGCTGTCAATCGAGGTGAGACCAAAGGCCTGGTGAGCCCAGATGGTCTGGTGGAGGCTGTACAGGATGACATCTAAAGCCTTTCTTCCAACTATGGTAATCTGAGTCCAAGGATATTCCTCTTGCCCCAAGTACTACTGAAGTGATACCTGAACCCCTGGATTTGGAGGGGCAGGGTTTGGGGAGCAGGGAGTTTTTCTGTGAACGTCACTGTGAGTAAGTGGTCTAAGTGTTAGATCAAACTTGCTGCATATTTTATTTCAGTAACTAAAAAGTCCTTATGATATCTGCTCTTATTAAAGGTAGAGTAATTTTTCATTTGGGGGTATTGGAAAATACATATATTTTTGTGTGATAACTCATAACCCACTCATCATTACATTGCTTCTTTTGCTTCCAGTGACATCTGGTCCTTGGGATGCATTCTGTATGAACTCTGTACCCTTAAGCATCCAGTAAGTATGGCATGCAGCATGGAAAAGGCAGCGTTTGGTTGTGTTGGATTAAGTCCTTTTTCATATCTTCACTTATATGTATTAGTAGGGTGATATACCCCCAAGGCAGAATGCCATCATGTTCTTATATAAGTGTTGCTAAGGATGAAACCTGATGTTAATTGCAGTATGTTTATTATACAATGAAAACTTTTAAAATGTTATTCTGGTGTGTCATTTTTTATCCCACTCTATTACTTGTCAAACCATAATAACTACCTTGGTGACGTGAAAGGTAAAAAGGATTTTGCAGCAGAAGTTTAAAATGGGAAAAGTCTAAAGTGCATTTTGTCAGGGAGCAGACCTGGGGATTTTTGAGGAGGAGGGAAGTGAAGAAACATTGCAGTTACTGTCAGCCCTAGGGTCATTTGAATTTTTAAAAGCCCATATATATGTATTATTGATGCTTTGATTTTTAAAATATATTAAAAATGTGTATCTGCAAAAACACTGATTTGAGTAATAAAGTACCCAAGCTGGGACTGATGGTAAGACTTCCTCAAGATGGGAACATCTTTTGCTATTTATGATTACCTTTCTCCTGAACAACCGTAAGATTTTAGAATAGTACTGGGGTGGGGGGTGGGGGACTTTGGGACTAGCGGATGCAAACTTATTACATTTGAATTAAACAACAAGGTCCTACTATATAGCATGGGGAACTATACTCAGTATCCCGTGATAAAACCATAATGGTGCTGGTGCTAAGTTGCTTCAGTCACGTCCGACTCCGTGCGACCCCATTGACTGCAGCCCACCGGGCTCCTCTGTCCGTGGGATTCTCCAGGCAAGAACACTGGAGTGGCTTGCCATAACGGAAAATAGTATAAAAAGGAATGTATACACGTACATAACTGAATTGCTTTGCTATATAGCAGCAGTTAACACCATGTAAATCAACTATACTTCAATAAAATACAATTTTTGAAAGTACTAAGAAAAGTATGATTAGCAAAAAAAAAAAAAAAGAAATTCAGAATAGTACCTTAACAACACCTCTAGAAATAAATTTTTTTTAAATTAAAATAATTCATACGAATTCAGTTCAGCTGGTATTTTCTTATTTCCATTCTCTTTCCCTGTATCTGCTTTTACAGTTCAATTTTGCTTTTTAGTTTCAGGCAAATAGTTGGAAAAGTCTTATCCTCAAAATATGTCAGGGGTCCATGAGCCCACTGCCATCCCATTATTCCTATGAGCTGCAGCTTCTGATCAAGCAGATGTTTAAAAAGAATCCCTCACATCGTCCTTCAGCTACAACGCTTCTCTCTAGAGGCTCTTTAGCTCGGCTTATCCAGAAGTGCCTGCCCCCAGAGGTACAGTGTGTGGAACTGACTGTGAAGTTTTCAAGTGTTTGTTTTCTTTTAAACACAATTACATGTTACACATGCTGTTAACAATTCAAATAATGCAGATGTGTGTTAAAAAAAAATAAAAGCTTGAAGCTTCCTTTCCCTCTTCTTTTCACAATGCTATTCCTCAAATATAATCATGGATATAGTTTGCATTATCCTTCCAGATCTTCTTGGACATATATAAATGTCTGTTTATCTGTCTATCTAAATTATTTGGATTTTTTAAATGGCATTTTTCCTTTTCAACTTTATTACTGTGGGGAAGAACATTGATAATTGAATGACATTATGGTGGTATCTAAAGAAAAGCATCTTTCATGTCTTTAAATTCTCTGCTTTAAACTTTCAGATCATCACAGAATACGGTGAACAGGTGTTAGAAGAAACTAAAAAATCTATGCATAGCACACCAAGAAAAAAGGGTAAGAATTTTGAAAAGCTTATTTTAAGTGTTCTTTTAAAATATAGTATAACAAAAAGAAAAAAATGTAATTTTCAAGTTATTAGAGATGATTTTCAGAGGTACTCCTCAAATCAAAATTTTCTACTTGTTCCTTCAGACATAGATCTATACTGAATCTTACACATTTAGCTTGCCAGGGATCAAAAAAAAAAAGCCTAGTTTGGAAATTGTAGTGATGTAAAGGTTATTCTCTGCTTCATTATTAGAACTGTATTTACTCTAGTTTGTTTTGGGTCAGAAAGAAGGCTTCTGTGGCCAGCTAGGAATCTAACCCTGAAAATATAACAGGAAATGGTATCCCTAAGAACTATCTTATAAACAAATTTTTTTAATGAAGTCATCTTGAAAGTTGGAACTGTCCATATTACAACTGCATAAAATTTCCATACACCTATAGTCAATCCTGAGCAAATTTCACATGTAATTTATTGTCTCTTGGAAGTTGTCATCTCTTTTTTCAAAGTTATTTTTGTTCCTTTTCCTTTGACATCAGTGACTCAGATCTTCAATCTGAAGAAATCTAACAATGACCAGAATAAGAGAGAAGAGTTAAGATGAATAAAAGGTCACCCTCTGTAGGCAGATGTTGTAAAACCTCCATTATTAGTGCCTGTTATCTTAGTGTTCTATACCACAATATTTATTTTTTAGTTTTTTTTTTAATTTAAGTGTCATTGATTTATTGTGTCCTGTTGGTTTCAACAGAAACTTTTCTAAACTATACTATTTTCTTAAAGTCAAATGTTAAATGTTCCTTTTGTAAGAACATAAATCTTCCAGTCTTACAATTCAGCCTTTTCTCCTTTAAGTAGGAGGTAGCCACTTATCTTTGCTTCAGCAGTTTGTTTTAGTATTTATTTTATTTTATGTACCATTTCGTAACTTCGGTTCACATCCCAGGGGAATGGGAAATTAATTTTAAAATACTGGGCAACAGACGCACCAAAAACAGTCTAAGAAAAGTTTCAAGATAGTGTAGTTTCAAGACAGGAAAGTATAGTCTTACAATTTCTAAAAGAAAAGAGTAAGCCAGTGGGCAGGGCCACCATGTCCAGAGCCTGTGTCGGGTGGCATCTCCATCGAGAATGTAGACAGTGAGACGTCAGGACAGTGAAAGCTGAGTGAGGGCAGGAACCGTGTCAGATGTGCTCTGTTGTGACCTCAATACCGTCATCATAGATGCTCAGTAGCAATTGCTTAAAATGCTGAATGAATGGGGAAACACGGACCCCAGGCTCTGGCAGCAGATAATCAGACAAGAGCCATCCTCACCCAAGGGGTGGTTGCCGGGGTTTCCCGTGACTGCTGCTGGCTCCTCGTCATGGAATAAGCAGCTGGCTTTGGGAGGGTTAGCTATTCCACCTGCTGTCATAGCTGTCAGGAAAATCACAGACTGGGTAGCTCTTGTGCTAAAGGTGCTAATGACCTTTTGAGTATGTAGTGTATTACCTCCTGATGCCTAAATGGGTTGGCATAAATGAATTCGAGATGTCTTAACTTTCAAATATTCACAGTCAGAATAAAACGGCAGAAATAATCTCTTTAGCAGCTGAGGTGTGTTATTAGGCGATTAAAATTTGATATCATTATACAGGCTAATGCTTCGGTTCTTTGACTTTAAAAGCTTCCTTTTGTCTCTCAAGCTTTATGCAAGTCACATTAGAAGCCTTTTTTGTTTTCTTTTTACCTTCTATTTTCTCTTTGAGCAGATCCCAGCAGAACCAGAATAACTTTGGAAAATGAAGCAAGCACAGTGGTAAGTGCTTTAAAGGTAAGTTTCCTGGGACTTTCCTGGCAGTCCAGGGCCTTCTAATGCAGGGGCTGTGGGTTCGATCCCTGGCCTGGGAGCAGAGATCCCACATGCCTGTGGCCAAAAAACTAAAGCATAAAACAAAAGCAAAATTGTAATAAACTCAATAAAGACTAAAAATGGTCCACATAAAAAAAATCTTTAAGAAAAAGTTAAATTTCTGAAACTATCTACTGGGGTACCTGGCATCATTGGGTGCTGTGAGATATTTGGAAGTCTGTTGCCTGGTCCCTGGGTTCAGGGGTTTTTTGTCTTTGGGCCTGTGAAGTAATTGGCGGCTGTTTTCTGTGCTGCCAGCCAAGCCACTTTAGACCAGCATTTTATTTTACTTTGTTTTTTCATTTCTAATCATTGATGACAAGTGGTTTCAATCTAGATGTGAACCAACTTAGCCCTGCTTACAGTCATGAAAGTCTTGTTTTAGCCTTGGTTAGTTGGTTTCCTTGTGGTAAAATATATATAACATACCATTTATCATTTCAGCCATTTTAAGCATAGAATTTAATGACATTAATTACATTCACAATACTTTTCATCATTCCAAACAGAAACCCATTGAACAGTAACTATCCATTCCTCTGTACCCCGACTCCCACCCCAGGCCCTGATAACCTCTTTTCTGCTTTCTGTCTCTATGAAAGAAACATTATTTGCCTATTCTAGATATTTCAGATAACTGGAATCACACAATATTTGTCCTTTTGTGTCTGGCCTCTTTTGCTTAGCCTAATATTTTCAAGGTTCATACTTGCTACAGCCTGTATCAGAATTTCTTTCCTTTTTATGACTAAATAATATGTAGATCATTAATGTGGGCTCTGGAAAGGATTGAAGGCAGAAGGAGAAGAAGGCAACAGGATGAGATGGTTGGATGGCATCACTGATGCAATGGACGTAAACTTGGGCAAACTCTGGGAGATGGTGAGGGACAGGGAAGCCTGGCCTGCTGCGGTCCATGTGGTCACGTAGAGTCGTACGTGACTTGGTGACTGAACAACAATAATGTGGTCTTGACATTTTTCTGTTCAAAAACTTCTAGTGCCTCCCCATTATCCCTAATAGCTCAGTTGGTAAAGAATCTTCCTGCAGTGCAGGAGGCCTGGGTTCGATCCCTGGGTTGGGAAGATCCCTGGAGAAGGGAAAGGCTACGCACTCCAGTATTCTGGCCTGGAGAATTCCATGGGCTGTATAGTCCATGGAGTCGCAAAGAGTCCAACACGGCTGAGTGACTTTCACTTCACTCACTATTATCCCATGAATTGAGTGGACATTTTTTAGCCTGGTTTTCAAGGTCCTGTTCATCTCGTTTGGCCTTAGGCATCTGTGCCCTTTTACTTGTTAGCTGCAGTTAAGTCATGAGTAGTAACAGCCAATCCACTTCCAGTTGCCGCACCTACCCCAGTAACTCATGTCCTGTTGATAATTTTTTCTTTCTTCATCGTTTTGACCCACCTTTTTTAACTCTCAAAGGAAAAGATGTAGTAACAACACGCAATTCTGTTTATGGAATATACTAGTAATTAAACTTGTAAATTTTTGAGTGAACCTTAGGTTGTAAATAAATAACACCATACCCCATTAGGTTGCTACAAATGGAATCTTTTCTGCCCCATGCTTTTTTTATTTGCATAATATCTGTTTATTTCCAGCTTTACTGAGGGCTAATTTATATGCAATAAAATTTACTCATGTTTAGCTTGCAATTTGATGAATTTTGGTGATTGTATGTGGTCATATAACCAGCACCACAATCAAGATGTAGAAATCCCATCCCCCCAGTTGAAAATGCATTTAATGCACCTAACCTACCAAACTTCCTAACTTAGCTTAATCTACCTTACATGTGTTCAGAACACTTCCATTACTCTCTAGTTGGGCAAAATCATCTAACACAAAGCCTATTTTATAATCAAGTGCTGACTATCTCATGTCAACATGAGATAGTTTGACATGAGATAGTCTTGTTAAATTTTGAATTCAGCACGAACTGAATTGAATAATGAACTGAAAGTGAAAATTAGAGGCTGTCTGGGTGCAGAACGGCTGTAAGTGAATTGTTTACTGTTTACTCTTGTGATCACATGGCTGAGTGGAAGCTTCAGCTCTCTGCCACCACCCAGCATCACAAGAGGGCATCATATGACATATTGCTAACCTGGGAAAAGATCAACTTTCATAATTTGACATACAGTTTCTGCTGAGTATTTATCATTTTCACACCATCATAAAGTGAAAAAATCATAAATTAGACCATCATAATTCAAGGGCCATCTGTAAGGTAATTTTATGTGTACATACATGCTCAGTCGCTCAGTCATGTCCAGCTCTTTGCAATCCTATGGACTGTAGCCCGCCAGGCTCCTCTGTCCATGGGATTCTCCAGGCAAGAATACTGGAGTGGGTTGGTTGCCATGGCCTCCAGGGAATTTTCCTGACGTAGGGATTAGGGGATCTTCCTGATCCAGGGATTGAACCCGCGTCTCCTGCACTGCAGGCAGATTCTTTACTGCTGAGCCACCAGGAAAGCCCCAAAGTAACTTTATAAAATATTTCATTTTGGTATTTCCATCCTGAAAAGCCCAAGATAGAAAATCATACTGAAATTTTTCATTGCTTGTTTTCTCTATAAAGACCTCTCAAATATTTCTGTCATTTTTATATATCTTCTTCATATTTGCAGTGACTGATATTAATGTCTATTAAAGTATATGACTTAACATACATATATGTATGCCTATGCATATGCACATATATGGTTTTTAATATACACATATATGATGTTATGGCTCTTAATGTACATATGTGTATGAGGTTCTCTGGTTGTTAATGTTTAATTCATTTATCTTTAAAGTTTAAGTAGCTGTTTATCTCTACTTGTTTACCTTTTTTTTGTAGCAATTCAAGAATGTCTTAATCTTTGTTTTAAATTTCTTTTAAAGCAAAGGGAAGAACCGGGTGGAAAGTGTAGCCACACTGACTTAGAAAGCATTAATAAAAATTTGGTTGAAAGTGCACTGAGGAGAGTAAACAGAGAGGAGAAAGGTAAGTTATTCAAATTCTAATCATTGTATAGGTGGGAAACTGGGGATATAGAGGGGATACCAGTTTCTACCTTACTAGGTCAGAGATATCATAAGCAAGTAGACAGGCATAGTTATACTTGCTTATCGAGTAATTTATTTAATGTTATAGAGATATTTTATTTACCTATTAAAAGAAAAAATTGTATTTATTAATAAGAGCCTTCAGAAAAAAGTATCAATAATGTTTGTTGTGCCCTTTACCATAAAAAGCACAGCATACAGGGGCTTCCCTGGTGGTCCAGTGGTTAAGACTTCTTAAGGCAGGGGGCGCAGGTTCTATCCCTGGTCAGGGAGTGAAGGTCCCACATGCTGCGGAGTGCAGCCAAAAAATGTTTTAAAAAGCACGGCATACAGCGTGTACCTGTAAGTCCTCTTGGGCCTTTATTCTTATATATTGTGTGATATGTGAGTATATACATAATATTTTTTAAAATTCACTTTAACGATTAGCTTTACCTTTCTATTTGGATTTTTTCATTCCCTTTACTACTTAAGAGTCAGACACGACTGAGCAACTGAACTGAACTTAGACTTGGAAGAGTGTTAGATCCGAATTTGAAAGAGAAAAGAAATAACTTCTGTAGTGTTGTTAGAGAAATTGTGTATGGATATAGATGAATAAGTAAAAGAATATGCTCAGCATTTCTTCTTTATGCTTTAAAAGCCAGTTTACCAGGTCCTCTCAGGCGACAGTGGGAGAAAAATGTACCCAGTACAGCTCTTAGAGCTTTGGAAAACGCATCCATACTCACCTCCAGTTTAACGGCAGAAGACGACAGAGGTTAGTAGCCAGGTTGAATCCTATTATTTTATCATAGAACATTCTCTAATCGTTGTTTAATGAGCTAGAGTTGTGTTTTTTTTAATGTCACTCTTTGAAGGGTATTTGGTGTCACACATGAGAGCACGTGTATTTCACTTATACAGGCAAGTGAAGTAGATCATAGAGAGTTAATTAGTTTCACTTGAAATATGGGACTTTAATATAATCTAGAAGATATAATGTGCTGGAAATTTTTTTACTTGACACGAATTTTTTTGTCTTTTCCCAACTAGGTGGTTCTGTAATAAAGTACAGTGAAAGCAATACCCGTAAGCAGTGGCTCAAGGAGACCCCTGAAACTCTGTTGAACATCCTTAAGAATGCTGACCTCAGCTTGGCCTTTCAAACATACACGATATATAGACCAGGTGATTCATGTCTGCTACATAGTTGTGGAAACGCTTTGATTTAAAAAAAAAATTATATATGTGACATAGAAGTTACTACCTTAGCCGCTTTTGAGCGTATAGTTCAGGAGCATGGAGTCCATTCACACTGTGCAGCTATCACCACGGTCCATCTCCAGAACTTTTCCAAAACGGACACTCTTTACGCCTTAGATAATTCTCTGTACCCATTAGATGATTCCCCTGGGAGTGATTCCCACTCCCAGAAACCCTTCAATCTCAAAGTTATAAAATATTTCAGAGCATTGTCTTTTTCGATTTCCTTGACTCTTTTCTAGCCAGTCTGAAGCCATAATTGAAATTTCCTATAGTGCTTCATTCCTTCCGTTTGCTCATTTGTTTGCTTATTTTATTGTTTTAATATTTCTATTTTTTATTTGGCTGTGCCAAGTCTTAGTTGTGGCATGTGGGATCTAGTTCTCTCATCAGGGATCGAACCCAGGCCCCCTGCATTGGAAACATGGATTCTTAGCTACTGGACCACCAGGGAAGTTCCTGTTTGCTTATAATAATCTCGTAACCACTTTGAAGGTGGTCCGTTTATATCATGGAAATACACCCCACTTTCTCGGCTCTGCAGTTCAGACTTCATCCTGGTAAACTGAGGAACTTCAAGATTTCTTTGGCTCTGTACTTGAATTGTTATTCAAGAACACAGAAGAAGGTGAACAATTAGGATTTAATTTTTTTTTTTTTATTATTTCAACAGACATCTTCAGTACAGTTATACAGCATAACGTTTTATGATACTACCCTTAGGAATCTAGGCCAAAGGACTACATTAAGGGAGTATACGTGGGGGGCGCATGTGTGTGTAATTTTCACAATGCAGTTACTAAAGCCATCTTGCTTGGTTTAAGATCTAAGATAAATTGTGCCAAGTAGAGCATGTCATGGTGTGGCAAGTCTCAACTCTGTATTATAACAGATTCACTGTATTGTTTACTTGGTCAGTGTTTATTGAGTGCCTAACATATACTAGGTTAAGATTTTTTTTTTTAAAGAATATAACTCCTTCCCTGAGAGAGTTTGTGATTTGGGGGACCAGCAAACAAGCAGAGCATTGCAGAGCTGTGTGAAGGCCGTTACCGGCCCCAAGGAGAGGTGGATGCTGGGGAGGCAGGTGTTAAGCAAGGCTAATGATTGCACTTTTATTTTGTTGGCATGCGGGCTCTTAGTTCCCTGACTAGGGATTGGACCCCAGAAAGTCCTAAGGACTGAATGTTTAGGGAATTCCCAATGATTGACTTTCATTTTAGCAGCATAGGTCCCAGATTTTGTCTCTGATCCAATGATAAAGTTTTTGTCATTTCAAGAAAGTTACTATGTAAAAAAGGCATTACAGCTCTATTGTGAAAGGATTTTTATAAAGACTGAACCCACATTTTTATGTTAGGTTATTGTTTTGTAAGCAAAAACCTGAAAGTAATTATAATACCATCTGGAAAAAAGTTTTTTATAGTGTGCATGTGCCCTTAACTCCCTAATTTTATTCCCCTCCATTGGGAAAACTTGAGGGAGAGGGAAGAGCTCAAAGGAGAAACAGTCAACTGCTATCCAGCTGTCCAAAGACAACTTTTAATGCTTTAATATGGGTTCATATGCTGGCTTCCATGGTGACTCAGTGGAAAAGAACCCACCCGTCAATGCAGGAGACTTGGGTTCGATCCCTGGGTTGGGAAAATCGCCTGGAGGAGGAAATGGCAACCCACTTCAGTATTCTTGCCTGGAAAATCCTATGAACTGAGGAGCCTGGCAGGCTCCAGTCCATGGGGTCACAGAGTCGGATGCGACTGAGCGTACATACACAGGAAACCTCAGAGCCTGGCCGTGCTCTCAATTAGCCAGCAAACCTTTGGAGGAATTTAGTGCAAAAATAAATTTCACTAAATAAAAATTTAGTGAAATAAATAAAGACAGCTTAACTTGGCATAATTTCTGTTACTATTCCTCTGAAGGTGCAGAAGGATTCTTGAAAGGCCCCCTGTCTGAGGAAACAGAAGCATCGGACGATGTTGATGGAGGTTGGGATTCTGTCACTTTGGATCCAGAGAGACTTGAACCTGAACTGGATGAAGAGGATACGTACGTGAAGTACCCAGACAGCTGGCAGTGTGTGCGCGTGTTCATTTAAGTTGTACCGTAATAATTCCTGGTTTAGTAGGAGCTGGTTATGTTACTTTACATCATAAATGAATGTTTATATCTTGATCGTCTATCTGGCACAGGTAATGTGCTATGGTATTTTCGTAGAATTCTTGACTGAGCTCTGTGTTTATAATCAGCTTGGACTTACTTTTTAGTAGAGAAGTTTTTTTTTTTTAAGACAGATTTTATGTTGAAACATTTAGAGAAAGAATGATAGAAGTGAACCTTTGGAAGGCTAACCATTTTTTTTTCCTCTCTTCAGTTTCATTGTGGAGTTCATTTTTCAAAAATGTCAGTATTGTCATGGTGGTATTCTGCTTTGATCCCATTAACAAATATTTACTGTGCTTCTTAAATGGAGGCTTAATATCCAAATTGTTTTTTCACAGGGACTTTGAGGAAGACGACAGTGCCGATTGGGTATCAGAACTGAAGCAGCGAACTGGCTGGCAAGGAGTATCTGATGGATAATGCCCAAGGAAATATTCATTAGTCACCCGGAGGGGATGTTTAACAGGAGGAATTGATATTTGAATAATACTTAACTCACAGGATACGTATTTTCCTTTGGAAACAAAGGAAGAGTGAAGAGAGGGAAACTGGAATATTTAAAATTATTCCTGGTTAGTACGATAGGGTATAAAAAAATCTAGGTTTTTTAATTCAGAGGACAACGCATAGCACAATGGGTATGAGGTTTAGACTTTACAGTCAGAACAGATGTTGAATGCTACCACCTACTGCTTGCGTGGTTTTAAGAAATTGCTTAACCTCTTTGAGCCTGAATTTCCTCAACTACAAAATGAGGATAACAATGCCTACCTCATACGGATGCTGACCTTAGACCATCACGACAGCCCATAATATCATTTGCATGTTATGATTTCTGCTTTATTACCTTATTATGATTTATTACTATGTAGCTCTTTTTATATCTTTTAAAATTTTTGAGGATCTAAATATATTTAATTATAACATCAGAATGTGTGTGATTTTTCTATAAGACCTATTTCTGGGTAGTCATCAGTCATCTTCAGTGATCATCCACTGTCATTAAATACAGCTCCTCACAGGATGTACAAAAGAGCCCAGATCAGAGGATCAGCCATGGGAAGAGTGGGATAAGGTACAGATCTGGTCAGTAGTTGGTGGTCCTGTATATGAGAAAGGAATGGGGCCAAAGGTAAGGGGGTCCATACAGGAAGCAGCAGAAACCAGAGTGTTGTGGAACTCATGGAGGGGGCAGGACCCCAACATGCATGGGTCACCATGACACGTGTTCTGGGACCTGTCATTTTCTTCTGTGATGCTTTAGTGAGAGGAGAAGACTTTACTAAAGAAACTGACTCTTTCCAGGGGCCCCCACATAGGCAATTACGAGAATAGCATCAGCCTGGCCTGGTGTAGGGAACAATGCTCAAGTCAAACTAGGGGGAAAGAGTTGTGAGACTGTAGTAGGATCATTAATAAAGATCTTCTCAAATGTGGGATACATATATCTTTGAAATAATTAAATGTATTTTTTAAATCTTAATGTATAAAAACTGGTATAGACCTCCCCACCCCCTCTCCATTATTTATACTCAGGGACCAAGGTCTCCAGTGTAAGTTACTAATTTTCCATTTCCATGTTCTAGTCACTCCGAGTGTCTGAGAGTCCCTAAGTTCAGCCTGTATTCAAGTGGACAGGAATTAAGCCCTACCTCCTGAAGAGGGTGGATAATCCAACACCAAGTCATTTGCTTTGTGGCTTGATTTGTTCTAGCTTTGGCCATTAGGAATTATTTCAGATTGACTCCTATGTCCCTTTGACACGCGCTCATCCTTTTGTGTTTTGAGCAACTCCTTACTTTCTGGCACTGCAAGAAGATGGTCATCTAGTGCCTTCTCTGCCTCAGCCCCAGAATCAGCCATTTCTCTGAGGAGCGCTGGTTCCTTTTACGGGTTTAGAAACCAGGATCTGGGTTCTGGGTGTGGTTGCTGCTACTGGGATGTCACTGCTTGTAGTCCCTCTAAGCAGACAGAGCTAGGAAATACATGAATATACTATCCTCTCCTGTGTGTACACGCGTCCCTGTGTGTGACACTCCCTGCTGGTCTAGTGGTTAGGATTCGGCGCTCTCATCTCCGAAGCCTGGGTTCATTTCCCTGTCCTGAGGCTTCCCTGGTGCCTCAGAAGGTAAAGAATACACTCATAATGCAGGAGACCTAGGTTCAGTCCCTGGTTCAGAATGATCCAGCAGAGAAGGGAATGGCATCCCACTCCAGTATTCTGGCCTGGAGAATCCCATGGACAGAGGAGCCCGGCAGGCTACGATCCTTGGGGTCACAAAGATTTGGACATGACTGAGCAGCTAACACTTTCACACATATCCAGAGGCAACTTCTGTATCTCTCCATCTGTATTTTGTTTTTTTAAAGCTCAATATGGGTTTGTTATTGATGTCTTGGACTCTGATTCAATATCATTGGGCTCACTCTAACCTTTCTTCCCCACCCCCCACTGCTTCCACCCCACCCCGTACACCCCTTGCTTTTCTGTATCTTCTCTTTGACAGTGAGAAATTTGCTTGTATCATCCATCATCCACCTACTTAGTTGTTCAACTCCAGTATGCATATAAAGCAGTTTCCAAACTGTTAACCTTCACCCTTGTGAGGAACAATTTACCAACTAAAGTACACAGTTTATGTCTTGCTCCTATTGTCTTTAGCCTTATAGTTTCTAGTCAAAACACCATTTCCCAGAATGACTTATGTTAGCTTTTTTTTTTTTCTTTTTTTAAAATCACGATCTTGAAGACTATCAGCCAGACTTGCCTGTAAGTTTCCAGGAGGTTCCAGTGGAGGCATGGGTCAACAGTGGCCTGCTGCAGCGTCAGGAGCATGGAATACAATAGTTCTGGGAGCTGCTGGCATAAGTCCTTTTGAAGGAGGTCACCATTACCCCTACCATAGTTGACCTCAGGCTAAACTACAGGGAGGGAACACAGCCCCACCCATCAATAGGAAATTACATTAAAGCTTTACTGAGCAAGGCCCTGCCCATCACAGCAAGACCCAGAATGCCCTACAGCCAGTCCCTCCCATCAAGAAGCTTCCACAAACCTCTTATCCACCAGAGGGCAGACAGGATGAAAAGCACAATCACAGAAAACTAACCAAACTAATCACATGGACCACATCCTTGTCTAACTCAGTGAAACTATGAGCCATGCCATGTGGAACCACCCAAGATGGATGGGTCATGGTGGAGAGTCCTGACAAAACATAGTCCACTGGAGAAAGGAATGGCAAGCCACTTTAGTATTCTTGCCTTGAGAACCCCATGAACAGTATGAAAAGGCAAAAAGATATGACGCTGAAAGATGAACTCCCCAAGTCATTAGGTGCCCAATATAGTTCCAGAGAAGACTGGAGAAATAGCTCCAGAAAGAATGAAGAGGCTGAGCCAAAGCAAAAACAATGCCCAGTTGTGGATGTGACTGGTGATGGAAGTCAAGTCCGATGTAAAAAAACAATATTGCGTAGGAAGCTGGAATGTTAGGTCCATGAATCAAGGTAAATTCAGTTAAGTTCAGTTGCTCATTCGCGTCTGACCGTTTGTGACCCCGTGGACTGCAGCAAACCAGGCCTCCCTTTCCATCACCAACTCCTGGAGTTTACTCAAACTCCTGTCCATTCACTTGGTAATGCCATGCAAGCATCTCATCCACTGTCCTCCCCTTCTCCTCCCTCCTTCAATCTTTCCCAGCATCAGGGTCTTTTTCAGTGAGTAAAGTATTGGAGTTTCAGTGTCAGCATCAGTCCTTCGAATGAATATTCAGGACTGATTTTCCTGAGGATGGACTGGTTGGATCTCCTTGCAGACCAAGGGACTCAAGAGTCTTCTCCAACACCACAGTTCAAAAGCATCAATTCTTTGGCACTCAGCTTTCTTTATAGTCCAGCTCTCATATCCATACATGACTACTTGAAAAACCAGAGCTTTGATTAGACAGACCTTTGTTGGCAAACTAATGTCTCTGCTTTCTAATATTTTGTCTAGGTTTGTCATAACTTTCCTTCCAAGGAGTAAGCGTCTTTTAATTTCACGACGGCAGTCACCATCTACAGTGATTTTGGAGCCCCCCCAAATAAAGTCAGCCACTGTTTCCACTGTTTCCCCATCTATTTGCCATGAAGTGATGGGACCAGATGCCATGATCTTAGTTTTTTTAATGTTGAGTTTTAAGCCAGGTTTTTCACTCTCCTCTTTCACTTTCATCAAGAGGCTCTTTAGTTCTTCTCGCTTTCTGCCATAAGGGTGGTGTCATCTGTATATCTGAGGTTATTGATATTTCTCTTAGCAATCTGGGTTCCAGCTTGTGCTTCATCCAGCCCGGAATTTTGCATGATGTACTCTGCATATAAGTTAAATAAGCAGAGTGACAATATATAGCCTTGACTTACACCTTTCCCGATGTGGAACCAGTCTGTTTTTCCATATCCAATTCTAACTGTTGCTTCTTGACCTGCATACAGATTTCTCAGGAGGCAGGTCAAGTGGTCTGGTATTCCCATCTCTTGCAGAATTTTCCACAGTTTGTTGTGATCCACACAGTCAAAGGCTTTGGTATAGCCAATAAAGCAGAAGTAGATGTTTTTCTGGAACTCTCTTGCTCTTTCTATGATCCAATGGATGTTGGTAATTTGATCTCTGGTTCCTCTGCCTTTTCTAAATCCAGTTTGAACATCTGGAAGTTCATGGTTCACGTACTGTTGAAGTCTGGCTTGGAGAATTTTGAGCACACAGTGGAGTTTTCCAAATTTGCTGGCATATTGAGTGCAGCACTTTCACAGCATCATCTTTTAGGATTTGAAATAGTTCAACTGTAATCCCATCACCTGCATTAGCTTTGTTCATAGTAATCCTTTCTAAGGCCCACTTAACTTCACATTCCAGGATGTCTGGCTCTAGGTGAGTGATCACACCGTCATGATTATCTGGGTCATAAAGATTTTTTTTGTATAGTTCTTCTGTGTATTCTTGCCACTTCTTCTTAATATCTTCTGCTTCTGTTAGGTCCATACCATTTCTGTCCTTTATTGTGCCCATGTTTACATGAAATGTTCCCTTGGTATCTCTAAGTTTCTTGAAGAGATCTCTAGTCTTTCCCATTCTATTGTTTTCCTCTATTTCTTTGCACTGATCACTGAGGAAGGCTTTCTTATCTCTCCTTGCTATTCTTTGGAACTCTGCATTCAAATGGGTTTATCTTTCCTTTTCTCCTTTGCCTTTTGCTTTTCTTCTTTTCACAGCTATTTGTAAGGCCTCCTCAGACAACCATTTTGCCTTTTTGCATTTCTTTTTCTTGGGGATGGTTGACCACTGCCTCCTGTATAATGTCACGAACCTTGTCCATAGTTCTGTAAGTTGTCAAACAGGAGAAAGCAAGAGTGAACATCGATATTTTATGAATCAGTGAACTAAAATGGGCCAGAATGGGTGAATTTAATTCAGATGACCGTTACATCTACTACTGTCCTTTTCATCATATGGGACTGGAATGCAAAAGTAGGAAGTCAAGAGTTACCTGGAGTAACAGGCAAGTTTGGCCTTGGAATACAAAATGAAGCAGGGCAACGGCTAACAGAGTTCTGCCAAGAGAATGCACTAGTCATGACAAATACCCTCTTCCAACAACACAAGAGACGACTCTACATGTGGACATCACCAGATGGTCAATACTGAAATCATATTGATTATATTCTTTGCAGTCAAACATGGTGAAGCTCTATACAGCCAGCAAAAGCAAGACTGGGGGCTGAATGTAGCTCAGATCATGAACTCCTTATTGCCAAACCCAGACTTAAATTGAAGAAAGTAGGGGAAACCACTACACCATTCAGTTACGACCTAAATCAAATCCCTCACTATTATACAGTAGAATGACAAATAGATTCAAGGGATTAGACCTGATAGACAGAGTGCCTGAAGAACTATGGACGGAGGTTCGTGACATTGTACAGGAGGCAGTGATCAAGACCATCCCCAAGAAAAAGAATTGCAAAAAGGCAAAATGGTTGTCTGAGGAGGCCTTACAACCAGCTGAGAAAAGAAGAGAAGCAAAAGGCAAAGGAGAAAAGGAAAGATACACCCATCTGAATGCAGAGTTACAAAGAATAGCAAGGAGAGATAAAAAAGCTTTCCTCAGTGATCAGTGCAAAGAAATAGAAGAAAACAGTAGAATGGGAAAGGCTAGAGATCTCTTCATGAAAATTAGAGTTACCAAGGGAATGCTTCATGCAAAAATGGGCACAATAAAGAACAGAAACAGTATGGACCTAATAGAAGCAGAAGATATTAAGAAAAAGTGGCAAGAATACACAGAAGTACTATACAAAAAAGATCTTCATGACCCAGATTAACATGATGGTGTGATCACTCACCTAGAGCCAGACATCCTGGACTGCAAAGTCAAATGGGCATTAGCAAGCATCACAAAGGTAATGGAGATGATGGAATTCCAGCTGAGCAATTTCAAATCCTAAAAGATGATGCTGTGAAAGTGCTGCACTCAATAAATATGCCGGCAAATTCGGAAAACTCAGCAGTGGCCACAGGACTGGAAAAGGTCAGTTTTCATTCCAATTCCAAAGAAAGGTAATGCCAGAGAATGCTCAAACTACCACACAGTTGCACTCATCTCACATGCTAGCAAAATAATGCTCAAAATTCTCCAAGCCAGGCTTCAACAGTACGTAAACTGAGAACTTCCAGATGTTCAAGCTGGATTTAGAAAAGCAGAGGAACAAGAGATCAAATTGCCAACATTCACTGAATCATAGAAAGAGCAAGAGAGTTCCAGAAAAACATCTATTTCTGCTTTATTGACTATGCTAAAGCCTTTGACTGTGTGGATCACAACAAACTGTGGAAAATTCTGCAAGAGATGGGAATACCAGACCACTTGACCTGCTTCCTGAGAAAACTGTATGCAGGTCAAGAAGTATCAGTTAGAACTGGACATGGAACAATGGACTGGTTCCACATCGGGAAAGGAGTACATTAAGGCTATATATTGTCACCCTACTTATTTAACTTATATGCAGAGTACATCATGCAAAATTCCAGGCCGGATGAAGCACAAGATGGAATCCAGATTGCCAAGAGAAATATCAATAACCTCAGATATACAGATGACACCACCCTTATGGCAGAAGTTGAAGAGAAACTAAAGAGCCTCTTGATGAAAGTGAAAGAGGAGAGTGAAAAACCTGGCTTAAAACTCAACATTAAAAAAACTAAGATCATGGCATCTGGTCCCATCACTTCATGGCAAATAGATGGGGAAACAGTGGAAACAGTGACAGATTTTATTTGGGGGGGCTCCAAAATCACTGCAGATGGTGACTGCAGTCATAAAATTAAAAGACGTTTGCTCCTTGGAAGAAAAGCTATGACCAAACTAGACAGCACATTAAAAAGCAGAGACATTAGTTTGCCAACAAAGGTCTGTCTAGTCAAAGCTCTGATTTTTCCAGTAGTTGTGTATGGATGTGAGAGTTGGACCATTAAGAAAGCTGAGCACCGAGGAATTAATGTTTTTGAACTGTGGTGTTGGAGAAGACTCTTGAGAGTCCCTTGCACTGCAAGTCAAGTGACTTGACTTGTCAAACGAGTCAATCCTAAAGGAAATCAGTCCTAAATATTCATTGGAAGGACTGATGCTGAAGCTGAAGCCCCAGTACTTTGGCCATCTGATGGGAAGAACTGACTCACTGGAAAAGACCCTGATGCCAGGAAGGTTTGAAGGCAGGAGAACAAGGGAACGACAAAGGATGAGATGGTTGAATGGCATCACTGACTGGATGGATATGAATTTGAACAAGCTTCGGGAGTTGGTGATGGACAGGGAAGTCTGGCAGGCTGCAGTTCACGGGGTGGCAAAGAGTCGAACACAACTGAGCTACTGAACTGACTGATCTTGAAGACATTCAACAATTAATGTAGGCAGGGATGGTTTTAAGGATATTTCCAGGTAACCAGCTTCCATAAATACTGTTTTTGATACCTCTTAGTTATCTCAAATTTTAGCACTGTCCGGGGTGGGAACACTTCCAAACCAATCATCAAAGGAAACTTAAAACTGTATAGTTATTGAGTGGCTGAATGAATTCTGATGGGAAAGATAATTTACAAGGGTTTGGCTTATAATAGAATTTCAAGAAACTCTAATGGGTGATTAGAACACAATTTTAGTGATGGATTACTATATGATTCTTGACATACAACTAGGCAAGAACTGAGAATCACTTTTAGCAAAAAATTCCAATTCCATTTGCTGACATGAATGATGCTTTTCTGGACTTTTGCAGCTTAAAAAGAAAGATTAGAGTGAGAATTGATGAAATAAAATTATTTTAAGTCAGGATAAGAAACAATTTAAACATAAAAATTTCTCTCTGCCAATTTGGACCACTGCCCCCTTTCAGTGAGTATTGTGTTTGTGGGTTATAGCTTAGTCCCCTCAGAAGACACAGGCATGTCTGCTCCCCCCCAAAACACAAACAAAAAGGCAATTTTCTCTTGGGGTCAGCAAGGGGATAACGTTTCTTTCTTAATCATGTTGGACTATGTTAACTGTCAATATGTTACTTTGACATTATCACCCTTTGGACCACTAATTTTAATGAATTTTTTAAAGCATATGATTAAGAAATAGAAATTAACTTCCATTTATATGATAGGGTGATCAGGAAGCTTTTGAGTCATGAAAAACATTACGTATGGAAATATGAGTTCAATGAGAAAGGAATGATGTTCTGAAGGAAAGCTTCTGATTCTTAAAGAACAGCTTCCTTTTTTATTAACTTAACAGATGATGCCGGGTTTCAGATCGCCATGGTATCTACATTCCGTTGGTTATGTTTCACTTGTGTCAGTATTTGTAATTGCTGGAAATTACATCTTTTTAGCTCCTTAAACAGGTAATGAAACGTTTCCGACGGCAGCTTGATGTACAGTGGGAGAGAGGATTGGAAGCAGGGCGATGGGGCGGTGCTGAGGGAGCGTGTTTTGTAGACCGCTGGGCAGCAGCCAGTCTCCTAAGGGGACCCCACGGAGGCCGCCCGCTGCGGCCAGAAGAGCAGGGCTCCGCTCTAGTCGCCATCTCTTGGCAGTATCTGAGACCCTGCACGAGAAACTCTTCCTGCCTCAGTCCCGCTCAATTGTAAAACTGGGTAACTACTACCTTCCTTGCTCGGTTGTTGCAAAGTATAGAGATAATATATGCAAAGCATCTGGTACACCGTCAGCTTGTGGAGTGTTAGCAGAGGTGTCCGGACCCTCTTCCGGGTGGACCGTGTGGGCGCGTCCCCGACCGCTCGCGCCCCGCGCCCCTCCCGCCTTCCCCCGCGCAGCTCCGCCCCGGCAGCCCGCCCGGAGGCGCCACAGCCGGGGAACCCTGCCCCACCCAGGACGCTTCTTTCGCCCAGCGAAGCAGGTAAGCAACGGGCGGCGCCCTCAGTCTGGACCCGGAGCTGCCCCCCAGGGCTCCCGGAGCCGCGGGGAAGGCTGCAGCCCCCGCCTGCGAAGGCGCGCTCTGCTGGGGAGCTGCCTTGGGTCCCGCGCCGCGTCGGTCTCCATGGCAACGCGCTGAGCTCCGGGCTCCTGGCTCCAGCGGAGGTCTGCAGCCCTCCAGCCCGCCGCCACCCGGAGTGTTCCTAAGGGAGCGAGAGTTTCCCCCGACCCCGAAACTTAGGGGCTTCTACCCGCTGGTGCCTCCTGGGCGGGGGCCTCTCGGTGGCTCATTCCCCGCGCTGGTGGCTCTAAGTTCCCATTCCGCGTCCGCCTCCCTCAACACCGGGCCCTCAGGTGTCCCCAGCCTCCCCTGGCTGCGGAGCTGGCTCCCATTCTATACCCCTAATCGTCCCCTCTTCCTACACTGACAGATTACTCAGAAACATAACCTGTCTTCTCACTCAGTTTTTTAAAATCAGCCATGATGCCCTAACCGTAGTCGTGTGTGTGTGTGTGTGTGTGTGTGTGGTGTTAGTCTCCATGGACTATAACTCTCCAGGCTCCTCTGCCCGTGTGTGTGTGTGTGTGTGTGTGTGTGTGTGTGTGTGTGTGTGGTGTTAGTCTCCATGGACTATAACTCTCCAGGCTCCTCTGCCCATGTGTGTGTGTGTGTGTGTGTGTGTGGTGTTAGTCTCCATGGACTATAACTCTCCAGGCTCCTCTGCCCATAGGAATCTCCAGGTGTGTGTGGGTGTGTGTGTGTGTGTGTGGTGTTAGTCTCCATGGACTATAACTCTCCAGGCTCCTCTGCCCGTGTGTGTGTGTGTGTGTGTGTGTGTGTGTGTGTGGTGTTAGTCTCCATGGACTATAACTCTCCAGGCTCCTCTGCCCATGTGTGTGTGTGTGTGTGTGTGTGTGTGTGTGTGTGTGTGTGTGTGTGTGTGTGTGTGGTGTTAGTCTCCATGGACTATAACTCTCCAGGCTCCTCTGCCCATGTGTGTGTGTGTGTGTGTGTGTGTGGTGTTAGTCTCCATGGACTATAACTCTCCAGGCTCCTCTGCCCATAGGAATCTCCAGGTGTGTGTGTGTGTGTGTGTGTGTGTGTGTGTGTGTGTGTGTGTGTGTGTGTGTGTGTGTGTGTGTGTGTGGTGTTAGTCTCCATGGACTATAACTCTCCAGGCTCCTCTGCCCATAGGAATCTCCAGGTGTGTGTGTGTGTGTGTGTGTGTGTGTGTGTGTGTGTGTGTGTGTGTGTGTGTGTGTGGTGTTAGTCTCCATGGACTATAACTCTCCAGGCTCTCCAGGTGTGTGTGGGTGTGTGTGTGTGTGTGTGTGTGGTGTTAGTCTCCATGGACTATAACTCTCCAGGCTCCTCTGTCCATAGGAATCTCCAGGCAAGAATACTGGAGTGGGTTGCCATTCCTTCTCCAGGGATCGAACCCAGGTCTCCGGCATTGCGCAAATTCTTTGCTGTCTGAGACACAAAGAAAGTAGTGGCTACCATAGTCTAATGGGAAAAAGGAATGGAACAGCTTACCCAAAGCCCCCAAGGCTGGTGGCTGGCAGAGGGGCGCCAGACCAGGCAGCTTTCAGAGAGGTGGGAGGTGATCAGAGCCAAGTGCTGGGCCCCCAGGACCTGCCAGAGACAGTTCAGAAACAACCCTATGGGGCTTCCTTGTGGCTCAGTGGCCTGCCAACGCAGGGGAGGGATTGGTCCCTCTGTAACAGGAGAGAAAGGAGCAGGGCACAACTTTAGAAAGAGTGAGACAGCCCAGGGATACGACATAAACCATTTAGAATCAAATGGGACCAAGATGGCAGGCAAGACTAGACCTTGATCCTCAATCAGCAAGTGAAATGACACACCCAGAGGTGCCCTGACAGTTCTTAAGGCACTGTCAAAAGACCAAGGAGTGGGAGGTAGCCCAAATCCTGGAAATCTCCACCCCCTCCCCCAAATAGTTAGAATAATCCTCCCACTCATTAGCATATGAAATTACCCAACCTGTAAAAACTAACCATGCCACACTTTACAGCCACACTCGCCCTTTGCGATGGCCGACACTCTGTGGAGTGCACTTCTCTCTGAATCTGAATAAATCCGCTTCTTACCTATCACTTTGTTTCTCACTGAATTCTTTCAGTGATGAGGCATCAAGAACCTGAGCTACATTATGTCCTGAAACCAGGTACTGTGGGTTTTGGCTGGGTTTGAGTCCCAGCCACGTGGGTTCGAGTCCCAGTTCGAGGTAAACGATTTCACCTCCCTGGCCCTGGGGGATCCCTCGTGCTGGGGAGCAGTCAAAACCGGTCAGTCAGGAATACTGAGCCTGTGCTGTAGAGCCCCAGGAGCTCACGTGCCCTGGAGCCTGTGGTCTGCAACAAGAGAGGCCCCTGTAAAGAGAGCTTGTCACCGCCGCTGTAGAGTGGCCACTGCTCTCTGCAACTCAAGAAAAGCCCAGGCAGCACCGAAGACCCAGCACAGCCAAAATAAATAAAATTTTAAAAAAAGAAAAGAATCAACCCGGAAGGGAATCACTGGCCCATCTTTTTGCCCACGGGCTATTGACGGTGTGTCCGTGTTACAAGCACAGTGTTTCCCGAGAGATAGTAGAGGAAAGGGGATCACCCCACTTACTACCCAGGGGGACTTCACCTTCCCCGCTCGAGAAGCCAGGATCCCGGGCTGAGGGTGACCAACCCAAACCAAAGAAGCTTAAGTGCCAAAAGGAATTTCAGGCCTTGTAATAAAAACTGAAGATAACTGACCCAGTAGGCGTGGATGGGGCTTTTGTGCCCCCTTGCCATCCTGAATCTTATCAGGTAAATCTAAATGCCATAGTGCCTGTCTTTATCATCAAGTCAATATTTCAGTCTGTCAATGCTTGGTACTACTATGAAGAAGTAGTGAACTAGCAGGGAGTCACCTAATAAGGACAGCCACAAACTTTTAGATCTCTGCTCCCAGGAGCAGTCTGGCCAGTGGAGGAATGATTTTTCCGAAATGGTGAACAGTTCTTGGTAAATATCCGAGCAAAACAAGGTCCAGTCAAGCCTCGATTTGACACATAGTTGCATTCCCCGAAAATTCAATGTTAATTAAAGTTGCGCTAAACGTATTTTGCATTTAGATGTAAAATAGTTTGGTAGTAGCCACAGACAATTATAAACCGATTTTTCCATGCACACGAATGTGTTTGGAGACGTTCTAAGGAGGCGAGCTGCTGGATAATCCTTTACTATGCAGGGCCGTCCCTTGCATCACAGAATCTTAATATCTCAGACCTTGTGTGTGTGTGCTCAGTCGTGTCCGACTCTTTGTGACCCTGTGGACTGTATCCCGCTATCCTCCTCTGTCCCTGGAATTTTCCAGGCAAGATTACTGGAATGCATTGCCATTTCCTACTCCAGAGGATCCTCCCGACCCAGGAATTGAACCCACATCTTCTGTGTCTCCTGCATCGGTAGGTGGATTCTTTATCACTGAGCCACCTGCGAAGTCCTATCTCAGACCTTGCTGGGCTTTGCTTAGCCACTCAGTTGTGTCTGACTCTGTGTGACCCTATGGACTTGTAGCCTGCCAGGCTCCTCTGTCCATGGAATTCTCCAGGCCAGAAGACTGGAGTGGGTAGCCTTTTCCTTCTCCAGGGGCTCTTCCCAACCCAGGGATCAAACCCAGGTCTCCTGCATTGCAGGCGGATTCTTTACCATCTAAGCCACCAGGGAAGCCAATGGCTTCTAAATAAGGTAGTATCGGCCTCTCCCATCTCTGGGAAGGGGAAAAACTCTGGAAGTTTCCAAAATGTCCCGTAGGGGGCAGTGCTTCCCCTTTGAGAAAGGCAACTGTGAAACCACACAAGCAGAAGCTTTGTGCTTCCTAGAGGTGCCAAGATGAGGATATTATGTTTTTCTTTCTCAGAACAAACTTGGAAAACAGGAATTGTTATTTCCATTTTAGAAATTAGGAAAGTGAGGTTTTATGAAGTTAAGTGACTTGCCCAAGATCACCACACTAGGTTGTATCAAAGGTGAGCTGTAGCCCAAGTCTGAGGTCCGGGCCTGCTAAGAGGCTCTGTCTCACTTTGGTGGTTTTACCTGTAGCCACAAGGAAAGTTAGATGACTTAGTCTTGGCAAAATTAGAATGAAGGTTTTAGCAAAACAAGCTCTGTTACATTGTAGTGGTCAATTTTCTGACTTCATGTGCAATAAAATTTCATTGCTCTCATTTCAGGTAACTCCATGTGTTGGAGACCATGGATCAATATGACGTGATTAAAGCCATTGGGGAAGGTGCCTTTGGGAAAGCGTACTTGGCCAAAAGGAAATCGGATAGTGAGCACTGTGTTATAAAAGAGATCAATTTTGAAAAGGTAAAGTTAAGAAGTTACAATTCATGTTCATTTTCAGTGCTATATTCAGCTAGCTTTTAATCCAATTTGTCAAGGAGACGCATCTTTTTCTTTTTTTTTTAACAAGTATGAGTGAGTTGACTTTTGTTTGTTCAGTCTTCTAAACCCATTGTCCAAATAGCAACCAGTGATCTTATTTTTATTTTAAAATTTTATTTTGTTTTTTGACTGCCTCTCTCATCATGGGGGATCTTAATTTCCCCCACCAGGAATTGAACCCATGACTCCTGCAGTGGAAGCAGGGAGTCTTAACCACTGGACCAACAGGGAAGTTTGAAATGGTTTTTTTTTTCAGAAGAAAAGAAAAAACAATGTCATCACCCTGTCTACTATGGTACTCCTTACAGTGATAACATCTTTTTTTAATATCCTATGGCATGTCTATGGGAGGCCCCTTCTCCCTAGCTTTGACTCCTCTATTTTGCACAAGGGTGGTACATTTCCTCTGTCACTCCTAATATAGGTCACTTCCACAAGGAGACCTTCCCCAAACATCCTATCTAAGACAACTCCCTGACTTTAATCACTCCTTATCACACCAGCCTGGTTTATTTTCTCAGTAGCATTTACAATGATCTGGGATTACTCTGTTCATTTATTTCTTATCTGTCTCTTCCAGCATGCAGAACCATGCCAGCACATAATATTGCTCAAAAATATTGCTCAGAAATATTTATGAAATGCATTGAAGGAATGGAAGGAAACCATATATTATTATTAGTCTGATATTTTTGGAGAATAATTAAATATATTTAATTTAAGAGGAATTATTTTGGCTAAATTCCCTAGAAACTTTTGCTAATTAAGAAAATAGTATGTGTAGAATGGCCACCTGATGTGAACAGCTGACTCACTGGAAAAGAGGGCATCTGCCTTCAGTCTTTTCCTGATGCTGGGAAAGATAGAGGGTAGAAGGAGAAGAGGGCATCAGAGGATGAGATGGATGGATGGCATCACCAGTGCAATGGATGTGAACTTGGGCAAACTTTGGGAGATGGTGAGGGACAGGGAGGCCTAGTGTGCTGCAGTCCATGGGGTCACAAAGAGTCGGATATGACTGGGCGACTGAACGACAACATGTGTAGAGTGACACAATTTTCGTAAAAATATATGCATTATCTCTGTATATAGGTATGTATATTCCCACAGATATATTCTCATAGGCATAAGAAACATACTAGATAGTTTTATCTGGGTGGAATGTGGGGTTATGAGTAATTTTTGCCTTGTACTTTTGTATCAGTTCAGTCTGCGGATTAGTTTTGACAGCCCTCTCTGATTTGTTCGCAAATTCCCTTTCAACCTCCTCTTCACATCCTTTTCTTTTTTCCTACATACAGATCCCTCCCACTCCAGCCTCTGTGCTTGCCCAAGGGGCTCCTTCTTCCAAGAAGGTTTTTGCCTGCCCAGGAAGACTCGACTTGTTCAGGGCTGAGCCCTAGGAGAGTTTCCAGGACTTTCCCACTCTAAGTAATCTCCCTTTCTTTGTCAGCGCCATAGATTTTATTCATAATGCAGTTCTGATACTGAATGTTTTCTACTTTGCTGTGCTTAAGCTGTTTATTTTGTACCCTCTCCTCCAAACTGTATGTTCTTTGCAGGCAGAATCCGTGTCTTTTTCATCTTGGTATTCAAAACAGCAGCTAAGAATGCTTCGCACCAGTAGCGGTTCAGTAAATCCTTATTGGATTGATGATTCAATGCATAGATACTTTCAGGCCTTCTAGCTCTATTGTTAAGCTGGTACATACTTTGCTGTTGCTGTTCAGTTGCTCAGTTGTGTCCGACGCTTTGCCACCCAATGAACTGCAGCACGCCAGGCCTCCCTGCCCTTCACTATATCCTGGAGTTTGCTCAAACTCATGTTCAGTAAGTCGATGATGCCGTCCAACCATCTCATCCTCTGTTGCCCCCTTCTCTTCTTGCCTTCAATGGATCTTTTCTAATGAGTCAGCTTTTCAAATCAGGTGGCCAAAGTATTGGCGCTTCGGGTTCAGCCATCAGTCCTTCCAATGAATATTCAGGGTTTTTTGTTTTAGGATTGACTAGTTTGATTTCCTTGCAGTCCAAGGGACTCTCAAGAGTTTTCTCCAGCACCACAGTTCGAAAGCATCAATTCTTCCACACTCAGCCTTCTTCATGGTCCAACTCTCACATCCGTACATGACTACTGAAAAAATCATAGCTTTGACTATACATTGTTTTGTCAGCAAAATGATATCTCTGCTTTTTAATATGCTGTCTAGATTTGTCATAGTTTTTCTTCCAAGGAGCAAGCGTCTTAGAAATGATCAGTTCAGTTCAGTCGCTCAGTCGTATCTGACTCTTTGCGACCTCATGGACTGTGATGCCATCCAACCATCTCATCCTCTGTTGTCCCCTTCTCCTCCCGCCTTCAGTCTTTCCCAGCATCAGGGTCTTTTCCAATGAGCTGCCTCTTCGCATCAGGTGGTCAAAGTATTGGAGTTTGAGCTTCAGCATCAGTCCTTCCAATGACTACTCAGGACTGATTTCCTTTAAGATTGACTGGTTGGATCTCCTTGCAGTGCGAGGGACTCTTAAGAGTCTTCAACATCGCAGTTCAAAAGCATCAATTCTTCAGCGTCAAAAGCATCAGTGTTAGAAATTATAAAACCATTTAAATTCTAAGTAAAGAAAAAGCCACGTGGGAGGTGAATCCTCTATAGAAATATATATTAATGCATTTTTTAACATTTCTCTCACTCTTTAGTGTATGTAATTAAACAAACTGACTTTATATATTTCTAATAGAGCCCTGAATTTTTTCACTCATGAAGACCATAGTCCTCATGCTGTAAATAAGTAGAATTTATATGAGGGAGGCTGTTGTTATCATTATTTTCCTGTATCTCTTTGTGTTATCAAATTTGCCTGGCAACATCTGTGTCACAGAATTAATATTTTTTACTTCTTCCTTTCTACCCTAATGTAGTTTTTCATTCTTATCTCGAGAAATTTACATTTCTTCTCAGCTCTCCAGCACCTCTCCATGAAGCAAACTCTAGACTCCAGAACTTAAATTGCCAATTTTTTTTTACAGGTACCAAAAAGCTATGAATTTTCTCTTATCCTACCGTTATCAAGCATATTCTTTTATATCTTGCCTTCAAAAATGTATCCTTTTTATTGTGAACACTAAAGTATTCGTTGAGGAAATTTTGAAAAAACTGTAGGGAAAAATAAGATTACTTAGAGGAAAATAAAAAATCACTTACAATCTCTCTCTTTATCACTGTTAACATTATGGTGAACTTCTCTCCAGGCTACTTTTAATGCATAAACGTACCTTATAAGTTATTAGACTATATTAGAGTGATTGATATCATGCTGGATATATTCTTTTATATCAGCTTTTTACTCAGTATATTGTAAACATTTTTTCATTTCAATGTTTTCATGTAATAAAATGTTCTCATATAGTAACATCAAATGTTTATAGTAATGGTGGACACCTAGCATAGGTCAGTTATCCCGGGTGTTTCACTTATATTAATCTATTTAATCCTCACAACAACCCGAAAAGGTGGATCTTGTTATCCTCATTGTTCAGGTGAAGGGGGTGGGGCTCAATGAGGTTAAGTGATTTGCTTACTGACCAACAGACCCTTCTAACTCTTCCCGTGTTCTTTCTGCTGTAACTCTGTTCTTCCCTGGATTGTTGATGGATGCAGTGTGACATTAGGTTCAAAATATTGTATCATAATTTATCTAACTCTTTTTCTATTTCAGATAATTATATTACTTGATTTTTTTGCTGTGATTAAATAGCATTTAATATATAGAGTAAGTTACTTTTCTTAAGCAAACTGTGTACTCATGTTTATCTACATGTACTTTAAATTAAAAGGTCTAACAATTTACAGCAATTACTCTTAAGGAATCAGTGGGAAGGAAAGGGGGAAGTTTTACTTTCATCTTATTCATTTTTTCTGACTTAAAATATTCTTTCAAATCATAAGTATATATTGTTAATTGAAAACTAATAATAAAAAAACCTAATAGTAAAGAACTGTAATGAAGGCTTTTGTATGAGAACACTTGGGCACATACGTTTTGATTATTTTCTTTGGATAAATTTCTAGAAGCATTAATAAGTTAAAAATAGGAGCATTTTTAGACATTAAAAAATTGTTTTCCTGGAAAGATTTTTACCATCTTATATAAATATTTACCCCAGAAATATACAAGTGCCATTTTCTGCTTTCTGGTTAACTATGGGTATTAACTTTCTTTTGTCTTCATTAGTTCCACAGATGAAATATTATATTAATTTTTGTTTTAGTCTTTTTTCTTCTGATTACTGAGTGAGGTTGAATCTATTTCTGGGCCATTTTTAACTTCTTTTATTTTTTTGAGAGTTGTCTAGTCATGTATTTTCCCATATTTCTATTGGCATACATAGTTGCTTTTTTTTTATTTGCCAGAACTCCTTAGATGTTATAAATACAAAAATCTGTCATACATATTGCCAGTATTTTTACCTAACTATAAAAATGCAGTTCTATACCTATGTTTTCCTTTCAATTTTGTTTATAATATTCTTTTGAAAAAATAGTAGTTTTAAATTAACATAGTTAAGTAGCTAAGTCTGTTCATCCAGTAGGCATACTTCAGTTATTTTTATTTTGAAATTCATATGTACTAATTATGCAATTTAAATAGGGAGAAAGATACTGAAGCTCACAAGACTTAAGGAATTTACTGAAGGATACATAACTAGGAGACAGTAAAGCTGGGATTGAGAATGTTAATTTTTTTTTAATTGTTAAATCTAAATGAGGATGAGAAATGGGGGAACTCACACATTATGTGTGAGCCAAATGTTGAAAGTCATTACAGAGGGAACTGTGGAGAGGACCAGTGACTCGGAGGGTGGGACAGCCGGACCAGAAGTCAGAGTAGCAATGATGAAGTATCAAAAATGAGGAAGAAAAGGTAGAAATGAGATGTGGCCACTGTCACTGGCACCAAAACATTTGAAAAATATTGTCCATAGATGAGTAATAGAATAAGAGTGAGGGCGGGAGAGAAACAGGTGAGGGAGATTAAGAGGTACAGACCTCTAGTTGCAAAATAAATCAGTTATGTGTATTAAATGAACAGCATGGGGAACATAGTGAGTAATTATGTAATATCTTCATATAGTGACAGATGGTAACTAGACTTATGAAGATCACTTTGAAATGCATAGAAATTTTAAATCACTATGTTATGTGATGAAAACTGATATAGTGTTACAAGTCAATTTTATTTCAAAAACAAACTCAGAAAAAAAGATCAAAATTATGGTATGGGGAGGGAGAAATGGATGAAGGTGGTCAGCAGGTACAAACTTCCAGTTATAAGATAAATAAGAACTGTGGATGTAATGTACAATATGATAAATATAATTAACATTGCTATTTGTTATATATATAAAAGTTGTTAAGAGAGTAAATCCTGCACTATCGTCACAAGGTAAAAAAAATTGTTTTTCTATTTCTTTAATTTTGTGTGTATATGTGATGATGGATGTTTGCTAAACTTATTGTTCTAATTATTTCATGGTGTGTGTAAGTCAAATCGTTGTGCTATATACTTTAAAAGTATACAGTGCTATATGTTATTATATCTCAATAAAACTGGGAGGAAAGGTAATAATAAAAGCAAATTAATTAGTTTTTAAAAAAAGAAAAGGAAATATATCAAATCTAAAATGAAGTCACAAGAGACAAATTTTATTTGAAAGCGAAAAATGTAGTAATCTTAACATAGAACTTTCCTGGTCTGATTGATGTGATGTGTGACATTTAATTTTTTTAGATTTCATTTGTTTCTTCTCAGCTGTGATTGCTGCTGGAACATTGCATTTTTTTAAACCAATTCTTTTGCTGCTGAAAGATAAATATTAAACTAACTTTCCTTGAGATGACTAAATAATTGACACGGTACACTAATTCAACTGAGCTTATAACACAGCAGAACTTTACCAGAAATACTTATTTTCTTGTTTCTGATTGTCATTGGCAAACTGTTGACTAGACACAGGAGACTATTAATTCTAGAAAGGTCATTTCCTGCCATTGAGAGATCAGTTTCAGAAGTGCCATTAAAAGTCAGTGAAATCCTGCAGAATTTTCCATGACAGCGAGCAGAAAGCTTATTCATGGAAGCAATTATCTTTATAGACTACTTTGTCTCTTGATATAATTTAGATGCCCATCCGAGAAAAAGAAGCTTCCAAGAAAGAAGTCGTTCTTCTGGCAAAGATGAAACATCCCAACATTGTAACCTTCTTCAGTTCATTTCAAGGTTTGACTTCTTATATTCTTAAAGTATTTTAATAAAGTGTCAGCATGCAGATATCCATATAAGATAGGATCCTGAGAACTGTGTATAAATTAATTTCTGTGACTGGATTCATTGTCCCATTTACTTAAATTTATTTTTCATCATCTTGATTTATACTCAGCTGAGTTTTTGTAGACAGTTTTCCTAAATTTCCTTAAGTTTTCCCACCTGTCTTTAATTTTTACTCCCTCAAATAGTTAATAATGGTTGTCTTAGCTTTGCTGCAGTAAGAACTTGCAGTGGCCTACAAGAATACCGTCTGTGTCTCACTCATGTTACATGCTGGCTGTGGTTGGGTGGGGTCTTTTTTATTACAAACTCTTTTTGGGCCACGCCACACGGCTTATGGGGTCTTAGTTCTCCCCCGCCAGGGCCCACCTCGTGAAAGCACCAAGTTCTAAAGTTCTAACCACTGGTCTCGCCCGGGAATTCCCTGATGGGGACTTGAAGTCTGGGGCCCCGGCTGAAGGAGCAGCTCGGGTCGGAAGCAGGCTGTTCTGAGCAAAAGGGCAGGACACGGAGCCCAGCGCGTCCTCACCCTAGAGCCCTGCTGGGATGGGGCATGTTTCTTCCTTCCCCCATGCCCTCGCATTCGGGGGGCAAAGCAGACCCTCCGCCAGCCCTGAGGACGGGGCGGTGGTGGAGGTGCCCTGACTCTGAGTCCCGGTGTGTGTGGGGGCAGTGAATGGGCCAGTGCAGTCCTCTTTCAGAGAGGCAGCCAGGCCGCTGGCCGGAATAGAGGGGAAACTTGAAGGAAGCAAGCCTTCTTCTCTGTGCACCTAAGTACATTTCTTCTGCCTTCATCCATTACTCGACTCCAGAGGTTAAAAAAAAAAAACCCAAAAAAGCAATGGTCAGAGACCATTCATTCACTTAACAAATATTTACTGAGTGCTCACTGTATACATTTTTCTAGGTTCCAGGAATACTCAGTGAACAAAGAAAGCAAACAAAAATGCCTGTCCTTTGTGACTCTAACACTCTAGTGGGAAGAGACAGACCGTAAACACAGAGGCAGCATGTCTGGTGTTTCAAGGCTGTGTTGGGGCTGTGTATGCCCACAGTTCACCCAGCACGGGGTGGGGTGAGGGGTGGGGCGGTGTGTACTTGAATTCATAGGTTGGAAGTAGTTCATGGAGCAGGAATGTTACCTAGATATCTTTAAGCACCATCAGCGGTCTATTAATAAAAATCAGTAAAGTTTTGTTTTTTGCCTCATTGTGGCATGTGGGGTCTTAGTTCCCTGACCAGGGATCGAACCCACACCCTTGCAGTGAAAACTCAGTGTCTTAGTCACTGGACCTCCAAGGAAGCCCCAGTCAACAAAATTTAAAAGCTGTTTTTTTGAGCGTCTACAGTCTGCTGGGCACTGTGTTTCTTAGAAATTAAACCACTGCATGCAAAATAGCTTTCTGTGTTTCTTACAAATGAAAACTGGGTACAGTCTCTAAAAGACGGCTCAGGACACGTCTGAGGTCTTTGGGAGTCGAGAGTACACGTGAGCAGGGAACCGAGTTGTACCGAGTAGCTTTTAAGGGGCAGCCACTGAATAAGGTGCCCTCTATTCCTGTTCATTGGTTCCTACAACGACACTGGACGACAGCCTTCCTTTTCCTCACTCTGTGGGTTATTTTTGTGGCTCTCTGCATCTGGCAAGTCTCCGCTCGTTGTCAGGCCTTCTCTGAGAGCACAGTGCAAGTTACAGCCCCCTGTGCTGATCTCGCCAGCACTTCAGTACCGTGAGTGTGTCCATTCATATACGCCATTAGGAATTGGTCTAATATTTGTCTCCCTTTAAGACAGTAAACATAACGGATTCTTTTGCTCACCACTTGCTCCTCAGCAGCTGGCACATAGTAGGTGCTCAGGCACATTAGTGGAATGAGTACTTGGGCTGCCTGGACCATTTAGGAGAGTGGAGTCTGTCCTTACTCCATGTGAATTGGACCTCTGAGGCTGGTTTACACTGGATACCCTTATCAAATGAGAGGTCATTTTTTTTACAGCATCAATAATCTTTGCTGACTTTGTTTATGTTGTACACTTAAACTTTCTTATGACTCCCTCTTCCTTTTCATAACTAGAGCACCCCTGTGTTTAGGAAAACCAGAGCTATTGTGATGCCTTTGCGTTTTTCCTGGCAGATGGTTGGAACTTGAAACTTAGAGCTTGTCTGAAAGCCTCAGAGGTCCTTGTAACACCTGGCTGTAGAGAGTGTGGGGAAAGCCTTTGTTTATCCTCCAACAGCTCATCTCTAAACAAAAGAACCACAGCTCTAGTGCATTACATATTTGTCAATGGAAAGTAGAAGTTTTTATAAGTTTCAAGCAGCAGGAGGAGAATAAGGAGAATGCAGTAAGATTTTCTTAAGGCTAAATTAAAAAATACTTATATATGTATTTATTTGACTGTGCTGGGTCTTAGTTGTGGCATGTGAACTCTTAGTTGAAGCGCGTGGCTTCTAGTTCCCTGACCAGGAATTGAACCTGGGCCCCCTTCATTGGGAACACAGAGTCGTAAGCCTCTGGACCACCAGGGAAGTCCCCATCAGGCTCAGTTAATTCCACTTAAATTCCTTAAGTAAACATTTATCAAGTACCTCTAATAGGCTGAACACAGCCTGGGTCTTGGGGGTAAATCAATGAGCAAAATGGGTTCACATCCCCGCACTGCTCTTTTCTGTGGCTGTATAACCATCGAACAGGAATTTAGTAGCTTAAACAGGCACCTCCCAATTTTATCTAGCTCCTGCAGTAAGCCTGGGCTTGGTTTAGCTGGATTCTTTGCATAGGGTCTCCCATAGTTGAAATCAAGATGGTAACTGTGTCTGTAGCCTCCCTCACCCGAGGCCCAGAGTTCTCTTCTAGGCTCATGTACGTTGTTGGCAGATTTCATTTACTGCACTTGTAGTACTGAGATGTCTGCTTTGTGCATACTATTAACTGGGAGTGGTCGTCTTCTGCTAGAGACCAACCTCCCTCCCTGTCACGTGGCCCCTTCAACAGGCCCTCTCCAGCATGGCATCTCTCTGTTTCTGCCGTCTAGATCCAGATTTAAGTGGCTCTTGTGATTAGGTCAAGCCCAGGTGTATAATCTCCTTTTCCTGTTAACTCAAAGTCAGCTGCTTAGTAACTTTAATTATATCAGCAAATCCCCTTTGCTATGCAACGTGACATTTGATGGAGTGATATCCCGTATTTACAGGTTCCATTCTCACTCAAGGGGAGAGAGTTCACAGGGTGTGTGCATTAGGGTCATCTGAGAGTTCTACTGCTCTTCAGCTGTGGTGTTCACATTCCAGGGGTAAAATGAGGGGTGCTGTGTGCTAAGTTGCTTCAGTCATGACCGACTCTTTGCGACCTTATGGACTGTAGCCTGCCAGGCTCCTCTGTGGGATTCTCCAGGCAAGAATACTGGAGTGGGTTGCCATTTCCTCCTCCAGGGGATCTTCCCCACCCAGGGATTGACTCCGTGTCTCTTATGTCTCCTGCATTGGCAGGCAGATTCTTTACCGCTAGCGCTAGACAGGCAATAAATGTAAATACAACTAATAAGTACATTATGTAGTTTGTTGTTTAAAATTCTTTTTTAAAGAATATATTTTACTGATAATGGCCTCATGGGGTCTTAGTTGTAGCCTGCAGGATCTTTGATCTTGATTGCAGTATGTGAGCTCTTAGTTGCAGAATTTGGGTGCTAGTTCCCTGACCAGGGATTGAACTCTGGCCCCTTGCATTGGAAGCTCAGAGTCTTTACCACTGGACCGTCCGGGAAGTCCCTGATAACCCCTTTAAAGTTGATTTAAGCTACTTGAAAGAAAAAGGTAGCAAATGATAGAATCTGGCAAGAAGAGTCTGACATTTAGTGGATACTCAAATAACTACAGAGCAAGATGCTAGCAAGATTAACAGTTGGTGGCAAGCCTGATTTTGTGCGATTCCTTTATTAAGCTCCTTCCATGTGCCAGGTACAAGGAATGCAGAAAAGCCAAGTGTGGAGTCGTTCCTCAGGGAACAAACTAGTGGGAGAAACAAGTTAGTAGAAGTCCTTAACCTAGTAAGAACCCATCTGTTAGTTGTTTGGTAAAGAAAAAAGCTGATGAAGCAGAAAACCATACAAACTTATTTTAATCTGTAAATGCATGATCATTTGCCAGACTTTTGATGTAAGATCAAAGCCTTGTCTTTGATTATGAATCCACTTACTGGACTTCTGAGCATTCTTTGTTTTGTAGGTGCCCCTCATCTGCAATTTATAATTTCCAGTTTCTGTTCTTTAGAGTGGAGTAAGAATTCACAGATACTCTCTCTGTGCACCTTCCTTTGAAAGCTTCCCAGTTATTTCCCATTTGTCCCACCCAGCATTTAGCTTAATGACTTTTTTTTTTAAGCTACTCACTTTTACTGGGTCCTTCACAGCATTTAATGTAGTTCTTGTAGAAGCAATCACATCTTTTCCCATTCATCTCTCATCACTTTATATAAAAATTAAAATAGCAAGTATCAGTTCAGTTCAGTTGCTCGGTCGTGTCCGACTCTTGGCGACCCCATGGACTGCAGCACACCAGGCCTCCCTGTCCATCACCAACTCCCGGAGTTTACTCAAACTCACGTCCATTGTTTGGTGTCCATTGTTTGATGTCAGTGATGCCATCCAACCATCTCATCCTCTGTCGTCCCCTTCTCTTCCTGCCTTCAATCTTTCCAAGCATCAGGGTCTTTTCAAATAGATTTGGGAATGAATGCAATGATCCTGGTAAGAACCAGTGAGGGCAGAGGAAGCATAGTTGAGTCCAGTCACCACCAGGGTAAGCTTGAGCAGCAACAATCATGGAGGGTGCCCAGCAATCTAGGATGTAGGTCAGGCAGAGATCAGTTAAAAGAAATTTGACTGGGACTTCCCTGACGGTCCAGTGGTTAAGAATCCACATTGTAATGCAGAGGATGCAGGTTCGATTCCTGGTTGGGGAAATTAAGATCCCACGTGCTGTGGAGCAACTAAGCCTGCACACCACATCTACTAGGGTTGAGCTCTTTGGAGCCCATGTGCCCCAACTGGAGCATCCATTGGCCACAGTGAAATTCCGAGTGCTGCAGCTAAGACCTGACTCAGCCAAATACATAAATAAAATATTTTAAAAAGAGTGTCAACAGTACTCAATAATTTAAATAAAAGTTTATACTTAAATTTAAGGGTCTGATCATTCTTTTAGTGGTGTTGAAAATGATTCACAGCTGTTGTGTTATAGCACATTTCCAGTCTCCTGCAGGAATGTATTAAAAATAATTGCTCATATTTATTGAACTCATTATGTGCAGGTATTGTTCTAAGTATGTGACGTGGATTAACTCATTTAAAAGATGAAGTGAACAAAGATAAGGCAATCCCAAGAGGAGTGTCCACATTATCATCTTCATCTGGCAGATGAGATAATGAAGCCCAGAAAAATTAAAGTAACTTGCCCAGAGTCACAGAGCTAAGAAATTTAAGTGGTGAAGTGGGATTAGAGCCCAGTCCATCTTGATTCTACAGCCAGAGTGTTTAGCTATTATATTCTGCATTTTTCTGTTACATTCTCCACCTTCTAGAATTTGAAAGGCAAGTAATTAGTAAATATCTGAAACCTATCCAGCATCAAATGATGCCTTTTTTTACAGAGAACAACAGACTGTTTATTGTGATGGAGTATTGTGATGGCGGGGATCTCATGAAAAGGATCAGAAGACAACGGGGAGTGTTATTTAGTGAAGATCAGGTAGAAACTCTTCCAATTTGCCTGTTTATTTATATTGTGGATTAAAGTTATAATTTCATAAGTAATAGACTGTGTTCATATGAAGCATGATTGGTGGAAGAGAAATTCAAACTATAAAAATAATGGCTTGGTATTTTTTTTTTACAATGTCAATGTTCATTTATTTTTTCTTTTTCTTTTTATCTTTTAAATTATGAAAAGTATGATAACACATTTATAGGAGACTTGGAAAATTCAGAGCAAAGTTACATATGATCCTACTATATATTATTAATACAATTATTTTTTTAAATAGCTATATTAAGATTTTTAGTAGGCGTTTCAATATCAAACTCTCAAAAATTTATAGAATGAATATACCTAAAAGTGGAAGGATATGGTAGACCTGAAAAGAACCATGAAATAATTCAACATAATTAAGATTTATACAATTTTCATACAATAGTAGGATACAAATTCTATTCAAGTCACCATAAACTAGGAGACCACTGGAATATATCCAGGGACATAAAACAAGGTGCAGAAATTTCATAGTCTAAAGGTATTGAAATCATATAGAGTCTGTTCTCTTATCACTGTGGAATCATGTTAGAAATCAATATCAAAAGATATTTGAAAATAACCCACATATTTTCAAGTGCAGTCTGACATTTGCCAAGAGAGACCTTCCACTTAGCCATTGAAGGCCTCAGTAAAGTTAGGAGACTGAAAAACCAGAAGGTGACTACAGAGAAGAAAGCATTTAAATGAGAAATTAACCTAGCCTAGAACATGTTTGCAATTGAACTTAAATTGCATCTCTGTTTGAGAGTGAACTTTGCTTGAGAAAGGACAGTATCTTATTTTTGGATAGTCTCATGTAGGTTGCCCCTGAGATAGATCTTAGTGGTTGAAAAAAAAGTGAATGAGGATGTTCCTTAGCCACTTAAAATGTGATGTATTTATAGCTTCACTCTTCTTTCTTTTACCAGTGAGTACTCTGTTTTAAAATAGATTTCCCACTTTGCTGGGGAGGATAGAAGCTCTTTTTAGCAATGGCTATTTAGTTTCATTGGTTATTAAGAGAGAGAAGAGAAAAGGTGAAGAGTAATGGCCTCAATTCCCATTTTCTCTGAGCACAAACACATTTTTCTTCTGTACTTTGAGCATCCTTTGATACCCTCTTAGAACTTTTACTCCTGAAGGAGACAAGTGTTTGTAGCGGGGAAGAACTGGACTCGCGGGCTGTGTGATTGAAGGGAAAGGCCTCGGTCATGAGCAGGAACAAGAATGGCCCGCCAGCTTTCTTCAAGCCCTTTGCTTCTTTATTCTCTTTTAGCATTTAAAAGCCCTGATAATTTCCTCTTTGATTTAAAGTTCAATGTTGTGAATGTGTGAGTGATTAAAGAATTAATATCCCTAACCTCTGTAAATTTAATCAAGCATTCTCCCTATGCTCATCAATATTAAATATTAAATTTTATACTTGTAGAAACCTCCTTTCTTCTTACCTAATCTATTACTTTGCCACATTTAATAAAAATACTTTTCTCTACATAAGTTTGAATTACATTTCCCGTGATTGAGAAAGAAGTAAAATTACAACTGATGGATTTTCCTGGTGGTCCAGTGGTTCAGATTCTGCACTTCCACTGCAAGTGACAAGGGTTTGATCCCTGGTCGGCGAACTAAGGGCTTCCCTTGTGGCTCAGACAGTAAAGAATCTGCCTGCAATGTGGGAGACCCGGATTCGATCCCTGGGTTAGGAAGATCCCCTGGAGAAAGGAATGGCTACCCACTCCAGTATTTTTGCCTGAAGAATCCCCCGGGACAAAGGATCCTGGCAGGCTACAGTCCATGGGGTCGCAAAGAGTCGGACACGACTAAAGCAACTTAACACACAGACTGGGCCCTAAGATTCCACATGCTGCACAGCACAGCCAAAAAAAAATTACAAGTGAGTCTTAGTACCTGGAATAGTTTTTTTCCCAATTGTTTTCTTCTCTCTTTTTGGTGGACAGAGAACCATTGAAGTTTTAGAATTGTTTAAATAAATCTCTATCGGCATCTGGGTGCAAGCATGTAGGCTCAGTTGTGTTTTCCTACTGCAGGGGACCTTCGGGACCCAGGGATCGAACCTGTGTCTCTTGCATCTCCTGAACGGGCAGGCAAATTCTTCACCACCTGGGAACCTGTCTACAGTGGCTCAGTGGTGAAGAATCTACCTTCGCGGTTCGATCCCTGGGTCAGGAAGATCCCCTGGAGAAGGGCATGGTGACTCACTCTAGTATTCTTTCCTTGAGAATCCCATGCACAGAGGAGCCTGCAGGGCTACAGTCCATGGGGTGGCAGAGAGTTGGACATGACTAAAGTGACTTAGCACAGCAGAGCAGTTTAATAAAAAGACTCATGGTCAGCTAAGATAAAATAAAATCATAACTAAGAAATAAAATTCAGCCCCCTGCATTTTGGGAGCGCAATCTTAGCCACTGGGCCACGAGGGAAGTCCCCTGTTTATCTTTTTTTGTGTGCAGTGTTCCTTTTCATACCAACATGTTTGGGTTGCCTTTTCACACTTGCATTTTTCCAGCTGTAGGGAGAACATAGTATGGTATGATGGTATATCTGTTCACTTCATTTATGTAACCACACACACAAATATATTATTTCTCTCTTCGTGCATGCTATCATTGAAGATATTTCAGTGATCACCAGACTGCTCACTAGTTTTATGTTCCCTCTACAGATTCTGAGTTGGTTTGTACAGATTTCTCTAGGACTGAAACATATTCACGACAGGAAGGTTTTACACAGGGACATAAAAACACAGGTAACGGCTCAGAGACAAAATCAAGAAGAATAGATCTTTTATTTTCTTGAAATATCTCCAACAACTTAGCCTTTTCTCCACTTATAGAATGTTTTTCTTAGCAAGAACGGAATGGTTGCAAAGCTTGGGGACTTTGGTATTGCAAGGGTCTTGAACAAGTAAGTACTTTTAAAAATCATTTTTCCTTCTGTTCATAACAGCCAAAATACGTATTTTTAGGTATGAAGAATTAAGAGGGTATTAAGAGCTTGGTTTCCCAATAATTTTGGATAATTGTTTATATAAGTATATTAAAGTATTCAGATGGTACGTTGAGATTAAAATTTGTGAGACATATCCTGGCATAGTAGAATGGTGTTGGCAATGCTATATAGTGTGATATAAGCTGATCAAATGAGATGTGACTGAAATGTATGTAAAGTTAGTGAGCATTTTGTGAAACAGGAAAATTAACATGTGCTTAGGAGAGTATATTGATGCAACTGTTTCAAAAGACAGTTTGTTGATAATAAATGCCAAGAGATTTTAAATGTTCTATTTCTGAGAATTTGTTCTAAGGGAGTAATTTGAAATTTGAAATAGTTTAAATGCCTAAAAATTGGGAAATAGTTAAATTTTATAAAACTTGGCACAGTCATGTACCTGAATATTGTATAGCCACTGACATTTATGATTTTGAAGACTTTTTGATAATGTGAGAACAAACTTTGTTGTATTAGATTTAAAATTTTTTAATTTTAAAAAAGGGAATTATGAATTTCAAATACACTGTAATCACAGCTATGTGGAAAATATGCATGGAAAAAAAGACAAGAAGGAAATATATCAGAATTTTAACTCTAGTTGTTTGAGGGTAGTAAGATTCTTGGTGATTTTTTTCTTCTTTATTCACTTTTCTGTTTTCCAAATTTTAAATCATGAGATTGCATTACTTTCATCATTGGAATGAGGGAAATTTTTACATGTGAGAGTTTGCAAAATAACAATGATACCTTTTCATGCAGTCTTTAAGCTATAAATTTTATTTATTGTGTAGATTTTGGGAAAATGAATTATAAGCTTAAAATCAATTAATTTTATTACTACATTATTAATATACTATATGTTTTGCTTTATTTTAATATATGAATACATCAAATTTGGGGTTACTTTTTATATATTTTTCTTACATGTATGTTATGTCTTAAGCCTTTTCTTACCTCAGTAATACACTATGTTATTTTATTGTTTAATATAACTTTGCTAGTACTATGGAACTTGCTAGAACTTGCGTTGGAACACCTTACTACCTGTCCCCAGAGATCTGTCAGAATAAACCCTACAACAATAAAACGTGAGTTGCTGGCTTTTGGTTTGAAAGTTTCAGTAAAATCTTATGGATTCTTTCTTATGGTGATTTGTAATTTCATTTTCTTCACCTGTGGAATGAGGATCGCTGTGACCGCCTCTGACCACTTCAGTGTTTCCTAAAGCTTTCAAATTTATTTAGAGAAGAGTTATGTCTCTTCATTTGATGATAGAAGTGATAGAAAGAATAACATTGAAAATTGAGCTGTGATGAGCATCTTTGTATTTGATTCTCATGCTTTCTAAGCACTGTTTAGCCTATTGCAGGAAAGTGTTGTAGATGGTCAGGTGGAAGGCGGTGAGGTCTGGTGACACAGCGCTGGTTTAGGGACCAGAAATCCTAACCTTGACTTGGTCAGCGACTTGACCAAGTCAGTGGATCTGTGTGGGTCTCAGTTCCCCTATCTTCAACAAAGGGGGTGTTGGCTGGGTAATTGTTAAGGCATCTTCCAGCTTTAAAATCAACAAGCTTTGACGTTTGCGGTACTAGAGCCTACTGTTTAGGAGTAATATTAATATAGTTTGTGAAAGTGTTCGTCCCTCAGTCATGGTCAACTCTTTGCGACCCCATGGGGTGTAGACTGCCAGGCTTCTCTGTCCATGAAATTCTCCAGGCAAGAATGCTGGAGTGGGTTGCCATTCCCTTCGCCAGGGGATCTTCCTGACCGAGGGATCGAACCCGCATCTCCTGCATTCGCAGGTGGGTTCTTTACCACTAGCTCCAGGGCAGCCGTAATATTAATATACACAGTGATAAAAGATAAAGCCAAGATAGTTCTTACTTCCATGGAAGGAGAAAGAAAGCATTTCACTTTTCAAAACTGTCTTCCAGTTGAACTAGTTGGCTTTGCAGGAAGACCAAGTTCCTTTGTGGCGTTCATTGTCTGTGTGTTTAGAAAAGTACCCAAGTGATGTTTGACTCACTTTGAAAGAGATAAATGAAAAGCAAAGCCCTAAAGAGTGGTGAACATTTCTCCACATAGTAGAAGAATGGGCATTTCTGGGAGATGTCCTCTGACCTAGAGAAGGGGTTTGGCCTCAAGCTGGCTGGGAATGCAGCTGGTGTAGCCAGGGTGGAAGGGCAGGCTTTCGAGAGCAGAGCGCGCTCAGTGCTGCAGAGAGAGACCCCTGGCTCAGCAGCACTGTTTTGTTGCCTTGCATTACTTTTTAAGCATCTAAGTCCACTTTTAAATATGTTGGTTTGATGCTTTGAATAACTGGAAGATCCTAGCAATAAATCGTTACCAAACTGGGTTAATTCACGTAATGCACAGCAAGCCAAATACTGAGACATTGAGGTTTGCAGCAGAGGAAGAAAGGGCTTATACACAAGGCAGCCAGATGAGGAGACTGGAGAACAAGTCTCAGATCTGCCTCCCTGAAGGCGAGGGATTTGAGATATTTATGGGATGAAGAAGCAGCATGGTCTTAGGCTGGCTTCCCCCATGGCTCAGTGGTGAAGAATCCGCCTGCAATGCAGGGTTGTCTTAGGCGTGGGGAAAGGGGATTGGAGGTGAGGTAACTGGTGTTCTGTGCAGACATAGCTGGGTTTCATGCATCTTCATAGGATGCATCTTCAGAAATGGAAATGTTTAGCATGATCTGAGGGAGGTTGTTTTTGGCCCTCTGAGGTCAAAGGTCATTTATTGGACACCTGCACAGGCCAAGTTTTAGCACATTTTAAGTTCATTGAGTACCAGATACTCTGTTTATCACTTAATCTAACTTTGGTTCTGTCTATAGCCTTGAGTAGAACGTTCCTTTCTAAATCAACCTAATGTTACCTGTTGAATCAAGTAATCCACATTTGAGTTCTTCCTCCCTCCTCCAAATTGCTCAAAATTCCATACACGCACACATTTTCTTTGAGATCATCACATGAAGCTAAAGTAAGTATCGAGCCATCAGATTGTAGCAAAGCTTGTGTACCTTTTCTCTGCTGGGACTCTGACAAGCTATAATTTTTTTCTCTAGTCTTAGTAAGAATTGATAATGTACTGAAAGCATTTGTGAAAACTGGCCACCCTATATAAAATTGTAAAGATACACAAATATAATTGACTGTAAGGATAAAGGTTTAAATTGAGAATTATTGATATTTCTTGGCATATAAACTCTTATCTTTCCCAGGGATATTTGGTCTCTTGGCTGTGTCTTATATGAGCTCTGCACACTCAGACATCCTGTAAGTATATTAATCATTAGATTATCTTGAATTATTGAAAAGTATATAAATGAAAATAACCTCTGAAAGAAAAAGTTTGTTTGGTTTTATTAGATTGTTAAAAATTATATGAACAAGATATTAACAAGGATGATAGCTCCATATACACTAACATGGGACGGATATCCAAGCTACATTATTAAGTACAAAATCCAAGTTGGAGAATAGTACATAGAGCATGGAAAAAGTGTTAGTCACTCAGTTGTGTCTGACTCTTTGCAACCCCAGGATCCTCTGTCATTTAAAAAAGCAAGATATAAAATTTCATATCATATCATACGATCTCAACTTTGTAAAATAAGTAGTATTTTTTAAACAACTAGAAGAAAATATATCCCTGGGTGGTGGAATTGTATGTATTTTCCCTGTTTATAATTTCCTATACCTTCTAGTTTTGGGGAACGAGTAAACATTTTGATAATAAAGAAACTAAAAAAAACCTTATTTTAAGTAATATGATGTCTCATTGAATAACTGCCTACATGTTGATGGAAAAAATTCAGGGTGGACCTTGGTACTCTTAATGAAAGGTTTTAACATTGTTTTGTTTCTTGAAGTTATTTTACTTTTTACAAATTAAAAAAAAAATTAAATACCTTGTCTTATAGCTCAGTTGATAAAAAAAAATTCCCCTGCAGTACAGGAGACCCCAGTTTGATTCCTGGGTCAGAAAGATCTGCTGGAGAAGGGATAGGCTACCCACTCCAGTATTCTTGGGCTTCCCTTGTGGCTCAGCTGGTAAAGAATCTGCCTGCAATGCGGGAGACATGGGTTCAATCTCTGGGTTGGGAAGATCCCCTGGAGAAGGGAAAGGCTACCCACTCCACTATTCTTTCCTGGAGAGTTCCATGGACACAGGAGCCTGGCAGGCTACAGTCCATGGGGTTGAAGAGAGTCAGACACAGACTGAGTGACTTTCACTTCACTCCCTCCTCTTTTTAAAATTTATTTATTTTTAATGTTTATTTATTTACTTATTTGACTGTGTCAAGTCTTAAGTTGTGACTTGCAAGATCTTTCATTGCACAGACTCTCTAGTTGTAGCAGGAGGGCTCAGCAGTTGCCCCACACAGGCTTGGTCCCTCCGTGGCACGTGGAATCTTAGTTCCCGACCAGGGAGCAAACCCACGTTCCCTGCATTGCAGGACAGGTCCTTAACCATTGGACTACCAAGGAAGACCCTCTTGGTATTCCTTTAAATATTCACACTGAATTTTTCTCTGATTTAGTATCACCATTCCTGTCCTTTCAGTTTGAGGCTAACAACTTACAGCAGCTGGTTCTGAAGATCTGTCAAGCTCATGTTCCTCCAATATCGCCACGGTTTTCCCATGACCTACAGTTCTTAATATCCCAGCTCTTTGAAGTATCTCCCCGAGATCGGCCATCCATCAATTCCATTTTGAAAAGGCCTTTTTTAGAGAATCTTATTGCCAAATACTTGACTCCCGAGGTGAGTTTGGAGGTGATTCTGTTTGCATTTTGACAGAGATTTCTGGCTAGTGAGTCCTGATACACTGTTATATTTTAGGTCATTTATGAAGAATTTAGTCACCCACTCTTACATAAAGCAAGACCATCTGCTTCTCAACCTGCTGGGAAGGTGGCCCCTGGTAAGAAGGACTTAACTGTGCAATTAAAAGATATTTATTGTGTGTGTCTCACGCAGTGATTTACAGTATATGGTTGACAACATTAGCAGGGAAATTCCTCCAGATTTATTGAATGTGGACATTTAAAAAATAGGAGCACTGTAAGCAGAGCTTCCCAGGTGGTGCTAGTGGTAAAGAACCCGTCTGTTGATGCAGAAGACATGAGATGAATTTATTGTAGCAATAGCATGATTTCTTATTAATCTCAATGCCTGAGACCTACAACACATCTTTGTATTAAACCCAGACAATTCTAGTCTACCTTTACAAGGCCTCGTACTAGCTGCAACTGGAAAATCTGCTCAAATTGGCCTATGAAGGTTCAATCTCTGGGTCAGGGAGATCCCTTGGAGGAGGGCAGGGCAACCCACTCCAGTATCCTTGCCTGGAGAATCCCATGGACAGAGGAGCCTGGTGGGCTTCAGTTCACAGGGTTGCAGAGTCAGACATGACTGAAGCGACTTAGCATGCACGAACACTATAAACAGGAGAAAAATTTTTGTTGAGTGGTGACCTGTGGGTGTGCCTGTACATCTAGCTCATTCATGACCTGAAGGATCCTATTCCTCTCTTCTCATCAGTGAGGAAAACTTGATGAAGCAGTGGATTTGCTGATAAAGAGAGGCTCAAAGAGGTAGGACCCAAGCTTAACTTTTGTGTAGGCAAGGGGTAGTGAGTCAGAGAAGGGTCACAGACAGACACGGAATCTTGGATGAAGCTTATGTTTTTGAACTAGAGAGAATGGACTGGAGATTAAGAGTTCTCTTGCAGAGGCTGGTTTGAGCTGAAGTTAGGATCTTGGACCTAATTGGTAACAGTAGGAGAATTGTTACTATGTGATCCCCAAAGAAAGCAGGTGATACCTTATGGTGATGAGAAATAGGGGAGCTGCGTTAGTGATAGTGTCAGGAATCAGCTGATGAACTACTGTATGTGTGTTTGTGTGTATGTGTAAGAGAGACAGACATTAAAGAGAAAAATTACTAATTCAGTTAATATTGTGAAATAAGAACAGCAGGATTTTTCAATTCCGTTCAGTTCAGTTGCTCAGTCGTGACTGACTCTGCAAGTCCATGGGCTGCAGCACGCCAGGCCTCCCTGTCCATCACCAACTCCAGGCGTTCACTCAAACTTATGTCCATTGAGTCGGTGATGCCATTCAACCATCTCATCCTCTGTCGTCCCCTTCTCCTCCTACCTTCAATCTTTCCCAGCTTCAGGGTCTTTTCAAATGAGTCAGTTCTTTGCATCAGGGGGCCAATGTATTGGATTTTCAGCTTCAGCATCAATCCTTCCAATGAATATTCAGGACTGATTTCCTTTAGGATGGACTGGTTGAATCTCCTTGCAGTCCAAGGGACTCTCAAGTGTCTTCTCCAACACCACAGTTCAAAAGCATCAATTCTTCAGCGCTCAGCTTTCTTTATAGTCCAGCTCTCACATCCATACATGACCACTGGAAAAGGCATAGCTTTGACTAGACAGACCTTTATTGGCAAAGTAATGTCTCTGCTGTCTAGGTTGGTCATAACTTTTCTTCTAAGGAGCAAGCGTCTTTTAATTTCATGGCTGCAGTCACTATCTGGAGTAATTTTGGAGCCCCCCAAAATAAAGTCTGTCACTGTTTCCACTCTTTCCCCATCTATTTGCCATGAAGTGATGGGACCGGATGCCATGATCTTAGTTTTCTGAATGTTGAGCTTTAAGCCAACTTTTTCGCTCTCCTCTTTCACTTTCATCAAGAGGTTCTTTAGTTCTTCTTCACTTTATGCCATAAGGGTGGAGTCATTTGCATATCTGAGGTTTTTGATATTTCTCCTGGGAATCTTGTTTCCAGCTTGTGCTTCATCCAGCCCAGCATTTCTCATGATGTACTCTGCATGGAAGTTAAATAAGCAGGGTGACAGTTTACAGGTTTGACGTGCTCCTTTCCTGATTTGGAACTAGTCTGTTTTTCCATGTCCAGTTCTAACTGTTGCTTCTTGACCTGCATACAGATTTCTCAGGAGGTCAGGTGGTCTGGTATCCCCATCTCTTTCAGAATTTTCCATAGTTTGTTGTGATCCACACAGTCAAAGGCTTTGGCATAGTCAATAAAGCAGAAGTAGATGTTTTTCTGGAACTCTCTTGCGTTTTTGATGATCCAGTGGATGTTGGCAATTTGATCTCTGGTTCCTCTGCCTTTTCTAAATCCAGCTAGAATATCTGGAAGTTCTCAGTTCACATACTGTTGAAGCCTGGCTTGGAGAATTTTGAGCATTACTTTGCTAGTATGTGAGATGAATGCAATTGTGTGGTAGTTTGAACATTCTTTGGCATTGCCTTTCTTTGGGATTGGAATGAAAACTGACCTTTTCTAGTCCTGTGGCCACTGCTGAGTTTTCCAAATTTGCTGGCAGATTGAATGCAGCACATTCACAGCATCATCTTTTAGGATTTGAAATAGCTCAGCCAGAATTCCACCACCTCCACTAGCTTTGTTTGTAGTGATGCTTCCTGAGGCCCACTTGACCTCACATTCCAGGATGTCTGGCTCTAGGTGAGTGATCACACCATTGTGATTATCTGGGTCATGAAGATCTTTTTTGTACAGTTCTTCTGTGTATTCTTGCCACCTCATCTTAATATCTTCTGTTTCTGCTACGTCCATACCATTTCTGTCCTTTATTGTGCTCATCTTTGCATGAAATGTTCCCTTGGTATCTCTAATTTTCTTGAAGAGATCTCTAGTCTTTCCCATTCTATTGTTTTCCCTTGTTTTGTATTGAACACTGAGGAAGGCTTTCTTATCTCTCCTTGTTATTCTTTGGAACTCTGCATTCAGATGGGTGTATCTTTGCCTTTTGCTTCTCTTCTTTTCTCAGCTATTTGTAAGGCCTCCTCAGACAACCATTTTGCCTTTTTGCATTTCTTTTTCTTGGGGATGGTCTTAATCACTGCCTCCTGTACAATGTCACAAACCTCCGTCCATAGTTCTTCAGGCACTCTATCTATCAGGTCTAATCCCTTGAATCTATTTGTCACTTCCACTGTAAAATAGTAAGGGATTTGATTTAGGTCATACCTGAATGGTGTAGTGGTTTTCCCTACTTTCTTCAATTTAAATCATTCAATTTAATGGCAGGATTTTTAGCCATAACCAAATATCTCAGCTTCAAGGATGAGGAGGAACCAGTGAGAGGGAAATATTACCCACTGTGATGGAGAAATTATTATAAACTTAGGAAATTTATAAAGGGAAAGTGAATGGGTAATTCTGCTATGTTTAATTTGATTTGACATCATTATGTATTGGTCTAGATTGAGAATGTTTAGAAAGTAGATAAGTAGAGCATGAAAGAAAGTGTATTGTCTACATTTCTGATATAGGACAGATGGGAAAACAGGAACACATGGGTGAAGGTGATAAATACAAACATGTTAGAAGACCCACTCATCCATTTCAAACAACAATGGGACCTTTACGCTGCGGCCTGATAACCCAAGCTCTGATGACTACATTTAATTACTTGTAATTAATTTAGTTAATAATTGAACTACTAAACATGCCATTATGTTATGCACATTGTTTCTGTAAATGTTAATATTAACTCCTAAATTCTTAAATAGTAGATGATTAAATAATTAAATATTACTAGAACTACGTATGGAGAAGGAAATGGCAACCCACTCCAGTGTTCTTGCCTGGAGAATCACATGGACAGAGGGGCCTGGCGGGCCACAGTCCATGGGATCGCAAGAGTCGGACACGACTGAGCGACTAGAGAGAGAGAAAGAGAGAACTGTGTAGGGCAACCCTGGCAAGAATGATTTCCTCCATCCAAAGAAAATACGTAGTCATTTTCCATCAGCCCTTCTGTTTGTGAGTATAAATGCTTCTAGTTACAGTGAACTTAGCGTGTTATGAAATGCTCCATATGCTTATACTCTCACAAGTATAAAAAATTTTTTTAAATGAAGTTGTTTTCTTTTGGCTAAATGAGATTGTAAAATACAGAAAGTGAGATTCCAGGAAAAGTGCCTACCAAGATCAAGGATAACAGCGCCAAATAAGAGGAAGGATGTATTATATAGAAATGAATGCAGACCACCAGCTGAAGCCCAGACACCCGTATCTGTAAGTCTTGCTAAACCATTCCTGTTGTTTTAGCAGATGGTCTGTTCTACAGAACTGCTTGCACAAGTTCATGAGGTATGAGGTCATGATGTGAGGGTTCACTAGTTTCGTACTTACAATAAAATTCTGTAATTAGCATTAAAGTGGTACTTCATGGGACAACATTATTATATATTTTTTTAACAATGCTGTATTTTCTTATAAGTATTGTATGTATTAGTTTTTTTTGTAATTCAATTTCTTTTAATTTCTTTAAATAAGTAAGGTTTTTCTATATAAGACAAGTGAGTAGAATGGCAGCAGAAAACTTTCCGCATTCATACTCCTGATTCTAATGTTGTATGTAATTGAGGAATTTTTATTATAAAATCATTGATTTTTTTTCCCTGAGTTTCTTTATGCCAGTTAATTGAATCCATTTCATCAGAATGTTGAATGAATCTTTTAGTTTTTGCTAGTGAAATGCTTCTGGCACATAAAAATGGCTGTTGTATTTTAACTGAAGAATTATATTATTAAAGAAGGCTTATGGTATAATTATAGAACCATTTGAAGTACATTTCCTAAGTGTTTACTTGCTATCTAAACATTTTAGCAAATATGTTGGTGTACAGATAGATTTTTGAAACTATTAAATTATTGCCCTTTATTTGATAGAATGTGGCTTAATTTTATTAAAGAATTTTGAAAGTATGTTTAATTTAGAATACTCTGTAGCAAACCTGCAGGAGGCAAACAAAAAAAAAAGAAAAAACATCTAAAAGATTTCTGGGAGGATGAAATTGGGAGAACATTTTGCTGGTCCTTTAATCCTCAGAAAGCTTCTGCTAATGCAGTGAGATGGGAGGTCTCCACAGGAACCATCTTGGATGTTGTTATTACCATTTGGGATTTTAGAGAAAATCCTAAAGAGGCTGTTTTTCGCTTCCAGTACTTTTCTGTATTTCTAGCCATTTTTCTCAACTAAGTAGTAGTACCTTCTTTTGGGTTGTACATAGGTAAACATCGTAAAATTAAGAAAACGACTTGACACTTTAAAATTAAAATAAATGTTTACTTTGTATTTAGACTGATAAGCCAGATTTTACACATTTACTTTAATATTTTAATAGGATTACATGAATATGCCATTTTTTTAAGTTAAAGATGGTCAAACATCTATAATTTCATATTTAATCTTACATATATATTGTGTGTGTGCTCAGTCGCATCCAACTCTTTGCAACCCCAAGGACTGTAGCCCGCCAGGATCCTCTGTCCTTGGGATTCTCCAGGCAAGAATACTGGAGTGAGTTGCCATTTCCTCCTCCAGGGGCTTTTCCTGTGTATATGAACAACAACAAATAAGTTTATGAAAAATAGGAAATAACAACACAGTCTAGGTTCATATCTTGGGTTGCATAGATACTCACTAAGTATTTCTGATACACTAGCCATGAAGTATACATGACTCATATTCACACCTGAGCAAAATTATTAACTGTGGTGCCTCAGGACTTTGGCTTCTAAAACATTTTTCAGTTCTAGGATTTGGGGATTGTAAGATTACTGAGAAACAAGTCTAGAGCAAGAACAACAAGATAACTTCTATGCCTTGTCTTAGCTATGGTCACTATCAAGCAGTCAGTTATTATAGATTTTAATCCTGTATTTAAAAAAAAACTCTCTTCATTTTAATCCCTCAGGTAAAAATGGTAGAAAGGCCCAAACATGCTGCTGTGTGTGGCCATTATGATCATTTTTATGCTCAACTTGACTTGTTGAGAAAGAGAGCGCACAGACCAAATTACCGCCATGTTCCTCAAAAAGATAGCAGAGTTGAGGAGAGTTATGATGAGGAAGAAAGCCACAGCCCACCTCCAGGTCAATGGTAATGTCAGAGTCTAACTTAAGCTTTCGTCCTCTGGATATATCTCGCTATATCAGCATTTATTTTGAAGTCTGTCCAAATTCTCCTAAAACATCCAGGAAGAATCTCCAGACTCTTCATTTAAAATACTGAATTCACCCTTCCCTTGACACTTTTTATCTCAAGTTTGATGTAACTAATCTTATTATGTTGCCATTTGACTGTGGGCACAGATTCATCCTCTTAAATTTTTCATGTTGCTTTCTTCTTTCTGGTAATGTGGGACACCTGGGTTTCATCCCTGGGTTGGGAAGGTTCCCCTGGAGGAGGGCACGGTTACCCACTCCAGTATTCTGGCCTGGGGAATCCCATGGCTATGCAGTCTATGGGGTCACAAAGAGTTGGACATGACTGAGCAACTTTCACTCTTCACTTTGAACTCAGAATGTCACAGGTGATTTGTGAATCTCATTATGAAGCTGAAAATCTACTAGTCAAATTGCTGCCTATAACAAGCTAAAATTTCTACTCAAGCTGAACATTTCTCTTTCCTAAGGCTTGCTGAGTACCTTCAGCGGAAATGTGAAGCTCAACAATATAAGCTGAAAGTGGAAAAGCAATTGGTGAGTAAAAACCAAATATGAGGCCATCAGAAATTTTCTTAACACTTTCTCTGTTCACAACTATTCATGGTTCCTTAAATCAAAGTTCATTCCACATAGAAGATTAAGACTAGTTTTTAACAGCTAAAGAAGAATATTGGGAATAGGCTTCAGTTAGGGTCTGAGAAGCCTAGTCCCTTCCCTGACTCCATCACTTGCTGTGTGACGTTAGGCAGAACATGCAGCCTCTCTGAACTTCACTATCTTTCTCTATAAAAGCTGTAGATCGGCTTCAAGGTCCCCTTCAGTGCTGCTTTCCTTTGATTCTAGTTTATTAGAATTCTACACATTCTAGATTATCATATTTTATTTGAAATGAAAGTTAAACGTTACCCTTAAGTATAGTGTCAAAATTCTGGGGCTGAGTGAAATTGGATATACATCCTATTTGTATTGCTCTTATTTTGAGCTGCTCAAAAGCTTTAGTTCTCTTCCCCTACCTAATACCAAGCTCCAAGGGTTGCTGAACTTTTATAGATATTTGATTCCACAATTACAGTTTATCAGTTCAGAAAACAAATCAAGGTGTCTTACATGGTAGCATAAAATATTGATTGCTTAGACTAAACAATACCAGTGGTTGTATTCATTTACTTTTTTAAAAGATTCATGCTTAATCTAAGAAAATTCTGCTCACTATAAAAAAAAACTCAATATAATTATTAGCAAATAGTGAGATTGATAATATAATTATTGCTTAAAGGATGAGGTGCAGGTCAAGTCATGTTTCCAGGATGCAAATACACTTGATAAACTACTTTATTCTAATAATAGGGTCTTCGTCCGTCTTCTGCTGAGCGAAATCACAACCAGAGACAAAAGCTGAGAAGTGATGGGGAAGGACCTAGATTCTGGGGGCTGCAGTTCAGGAGAAATGAAATGAAGGAACAGGTTAGAAACTGTCTGCTTCCAAGGGCTACCGCTGTATTTCTCTTTGTCTTTTGTACCTTAATACCGTGTTGCTTTGAGGAGGGCACAGCAACCCACTCTGGTATTAGTATTCTTGCATGGAAAATGCCACGGACAGAGGAGCCTGGTGGGCTACAGTGCATAGAGTCGCGTGACTGAATCAGCTTAGCACGCACACACGCAGGGTATCATTGTTTTTAGCATCTGTGGTGCACCCGAGAGAACTCACTGCACAAACACTTGCTGGATGCACGGTGTGAAGCACCGTGCTGAGGGCTCGGGAGACAGAGACATGTATTTCCCCTTCTCAGAGAATGCAGTGTAGCTGAGTTCATAAGGCTCTTTACCTCAGATTGATCAAGTAACTGTCCATCCTGAACATTTTTGGAATTTGTATTAGTTCCCTCGGGCTGCCTTACAACATGCCGGGCAGTTTGAAGCAACAGAAATTTACTGTCTCACAGTTCTTGAGGCTTGAAGTCCAAAGTCAAGATGTCAGCAGGGCCATGCTCCCTCTGAACCCTGGAGGGGAGTCCCTCTTTGCCTTTTGCTGGCTTCAGGTAGTTGGTCCGTGATGCTCAGATAGCCTCACTTGCAGTGACACAACTCAGTCTATGCCACTGGACGTGGCATCCTCCTCATGTGGCCCTCTTCATCTTCTTTTTTTAAAAGGAGTCTGCTGCTTTTTAAAAAAAATATTATTTATTATTAATTTTTATTTTTTGGCCACACCATGTGGCGTGGGGCCCTTAGTTCCCTGGCCAGGGATCAAACCCAAGTCCTCAGCATTAGAAATGCACAGTGTTAGACTGTTGGACTGCCAGAGAAGTCCCTGGCCAGCTTGACAGGACAGCAGGTGTATGCATTAGGGACCCACTCTGCCCCAGTTGTGACCACATCTTAGCTTAACTATTCACCTCTGTAATGACACTGTCTCCAAATATGATCTCATTCTGAGGTCCTGGGACTTAGTATCTCTTTGGGGGGACAAAACTCAGCCTATCACAGGATTATATGTAGAGTAATTGTATGTCAGTAACACATTTGGGGTTATATATACAAAAAAGATTGTTCCAAGAGACCTTATCCTCACTGCTGGAAGTACCACAGGCCAAGTATAAGGCAGATCATCATTTTTGGGAGCACCGACTTTTCCCTTACTACATATCACACATTTCTAAAATCATAGGCTATCTTGGGGATTTCCCTGGCTGTCCAGTGGTTAACACTCCATGCTTCCAATGCAGGGGGTGTGGGTTCAATCGTGATCGGGGAACTAAGATCCCACGTGCTGTGAGGCATGGCCAAAAATAAAAAAGAAGATAAAAATAAAATCATAGGCTGTCTAGAGAGTATTCTGTCAAGTTGTTCCCAAACATTTAACATTTCGGAATTGGGATTGCTTTCCAGGAATATTGGAAGCAGTTAGAGGAAATACGCCAACAGTATCACCATGACATGAAGGAAATTAGAAAGAAGATAGGGTGTGAACTGGAGGTAGGTAATTTCATTCTTCTAAAGGAAATGTTGAGGGACTGCCCTGGCGGTCCAGTGGTTAAGACTTTTCTTTCCAATGCAGGGGGTGTGGGTTCGATCCCTAGTCGGGGGGGACTTAGATCCCACATGCCTCATGGCCAGAAAACCAAAGCATAAAACAGAAACAATATTGTAACGATTTCAATAAAGACTTTAAAAATGGCGCACATCAAAAAAAAAATGTTTAAAAAACGGAAACGAAGTGTTGCTCTATTGATTCAGAGCTAACTAAACTGAGCAGATGTTAACAGTAATGATCTTTTTTAAAAACTAATTTTAGTTATTTAACTGTTTTTGACCATGCTGGGTCTTTGTTTCTGTGCGGGTTTTTCCTAGTTGTGGCGCGCAGGGGCTCCTCGTCATTACAGAGCTCGAGCTTCTCTGCAGAGCTCCAGCTCTAGGGCGTGTGGGCTTCAGTAGCTGTGTGTGTGGACTTGGTAGGTGCAGTTCCCAGACTCTAGAGTACAGGCTGATTAGCTGTGGCCCGTGGGAGTAATGATCTTCTCATCAAAAAGATAAGCTTTCTCATGCAAACTTTTTTTTTTAAGTAGGAAAACTGTCAGATGTAATGGAAGCCCCACTTTATTATGCTTTACTTGAGGCTACACAAGGTGATGGGGCTGACAGTCTCAGTGAAGAGTGCCTGTTATTAAATATGGTTGATCATGTTCCCTGTGAGTCAGTCAGTAAGTATTGACCAAGCAGGTACTTTATTCCAGAACTGGATTAGATACAGGAAGTGAGTTCATGCCTGTGAGGTAGGAAAATCAACGATCATTTACTGAATTTAGCTACATCGGAATCCCAGGTGGCTCAGTGGTAAAGAATCCACCTGCCAATTCTGTAGACGCAGGAGATGGGGATTTGATTCCTGGGTCAGGAAGATCCTCTGGGGGAGGAAATGGCAACCCACTCCAGTATTCTTGCCTGGAGAATCCCATGGACAGAGGAGCCTGATGGGTTACAGTCCATGGGGTTGCAGAGTCAGACACGACTGAGTGCACACACACACACACACACACACACACACACACACACATACACACAGGAATAGTCTCATATGCTGAGGTAGTCTAACTAAGGCAACATTTGAGTACAGTTGAGATGATTTTTTGAAATATCCTTTGAAGGAGCCACATTGGAGATTCATTCTTCTATTTCTTAGGTGGTTGCTTTTTTAGTAGAACTCCAGATGAGATGGCTGGCCTGTGTCTGGAGACCAAATTGCATGAAAAACACATGCATTTTTAAACACTAGAAACATCCTCGGGACCCTGGAATGCTCCTCCTATGAGAGGCCAGGGGGTACCGAGTCCCATTGAGGACACAGCCTGTCTCACACATACTTGAACTACACACTCATTGTGTAGAACTGCCCACACTGCTGAAATTGATCTTTCCCTCTCCCCATCTCTGTGGGCATATAGATAAATGAATATAGGTGAAATGAGCAGAGGTACAATTTGGTTGTATGTACTGGGCTCTGAACTAGAGCTTTGATATCCACATCTTTACTTCCCATGACAGAGAAGTTCAAGTTACTTAGATATTACAAGGCAGACTGTATAACGCCCCCTGATGGCTCAGATGGTAGAGAATCCACCTGCAATGCAGGACACGACTGAGTGACTAACACACACAACACACAAATACGAAACTGATTCTAAAACCTGTATCCTTTCTAGCATAGACACTTCTACCCATAAATAGTTGGAAAGATAAGACATGAACGTATGAAGCAGTGATGGAATAAGACTGAATCTGATTAAGCCCTGTGAGTGCATGGGAGTAAACAGGAGCAGGATGAGCAGGTGGAGGAATTTTCTGGAAGAAGAGAGATGGGGCCCAAACTGGGTCTGAGAAGCAGAGTGGAGTTTGGAGAGGCAGAGCTAAGGAGGAAGGCATCTGAAAGAACCATACAAAGCTGCAGGCCTGGGTGTCGTGGGAGGGGCAGGCTGGACATGCTTATCACCAGAGCGGTGCATGCGTGCTAAGTCGCTCAGTTCTGTCCGACTCTTTGCGAGCCCATGGACTGTAGCCCTCCAGGCTCTTGTCCATGGGATTCTCCAGGCAAGAACACTGGAGTGGGTTGCCATGCCCTCCTCCAGGGGATCTTCCCAACCCAGGGATCGAACCCCCATCTCTTACCTCTACCTGCAGTGGCAGGCGGGTTCTTTACCACTAGCGCCACCTGGGAAGCCCAGAGCAGTGGTTTGGTTAATGGTGGAGAGCCTCATGTTATCCTCAGCCCTGTTTTTTAAGGCAGGTCTGGGATGGGAAGCCTGCGTGTGGGAAAGATGGACAGCAGACTTTTCTAGAGAGGCCAGGAAAGAAGCCCTTCGGGGAAACCGAAGGCAGCCATAGAGGACAGAGGCCATAAGGGGTTTCTTTCCAAGCACACCCCCGGATCCTCCCTGGGCCAGTGTCTTCACGAGACCCCATTCAGGTCTAGCAGCCGAGGGTCAGCAAGTAGCCTTCAGAACTGACGCAGAACCAACCTTGTTGATTGTGTATAATTTATGTTGAAGGAGGACTCAAAAATGAGCCGGAAAACCTACTTGGTGAAGAAGAGTGACCTGCCCATTCCCCATGAAGCCCCTGAGGAAGAAGCACATGTGCAGGTGATGGTTACTGTTAGAGATGCTGTGTTTCCCAGTGAGTCTGCGCCAGCCTGGTGTTCCCATCCCTCCTTGCACAGTAGAACCACGTGGGAAAGTTTAAAAAACTCACTCAGGACCCTCTCTGGTGGTCCAGTTGTTAAGACTCCAATGCGGCAGCACGGGTTCCATCCCTGGTTGGGGAACTAAGATCTGGCATGTTGCATGGGGTGCCACTCCACAAAAAACTCAAAAAACAGAGCGATCAAAAAAAAAAAAAAATGAAAACACCTGGGCCCCATCCCAAATGATCTGTGGTGGGACCCAGGCATCTTGTCATCAAGAGCTAACTGGTGAGTTCCTGCAACCAAGTTTGAGAGCTGCTCCCAGAGTGGGAGAAATTTCTGTTGTCCGATGGTGTTTGAATCTGAGTCTCAAAGACATCTCTCAGTGAATCTGACAGCCAATTTATCTTCAAACTTACCTTTTTGGCATTAATAAGGAACTGGGCAGAGCTGAATGATCAAATGGCTCACAAAGGACTTTTCTTTTTTCCTCTGGGAGGTCTTTCCCCTTCATCTTCAATGAGGTGCCCCAAGGGCTTGATTGAGGGCAGGTGAGAGGAAGCCACGTTGAGTGAAGTGAAGGCTGAACAGCCCCCCTGAGTGTTTCTTTTTGTGAAAACCCAGGGACCTTCACAAGAGGCAGTGCCCAGAGCTCTAAAGTGGACTGAGGTTGAATTTTCTACCCAGTTGGGTGAATGGAGCTTTGGGGTCTAACGTGTTTGACACGAGTTTGATCCTTGGGTCGGGAAGATCCCTTGGAGGAGTCGAACTTGACTGAAGTGATTTAGCATGCACGCACAAAGGGAAGCAAAGCAATATGACACTTCTCATGCAGTTGAGACAATTAGACTACACAGTCAAATCAGACAGCCAACCTCACAAATGTAAGTAAGATAACAGAAGTCAGAGTCCTATTTCAGAGCGTGTAATATTTCAAAGCAGGAAAACACCCTTCCCAGGGTTGCGGGGCAACTAACCAATAACAATTCAAACGGATAGATGTGAAGTACATACAAAGGGTGTGGTCCACAGAAGAGGCAGTAATTAACATCTATGTGCAGGTATGTGTTAGTCGTTCAGTTGTGTCCAACTCTTTGCAACCCCATGGACTGTAGCCTGCCAGGCTCCTCTGTCCATGGGGATTCTCCAGACAGGAATACTGGAGTGGGTTGCTATTCCTTTCTCCAGGGGAATATATATATACATATATATTTATAAATATATATTAAACATTATATATATGTGTGTGTGTATGTGTGTGTGTGTGTGTGTGTATGTGTGTGTGTGTGTATATAAACACATGGAGACTCATAAGTTTCTGGCTTGAAAGAAATAGTACATTTTACCAAGATGTGGAAGAGTGGTGAGCAAGCTTGTATGTCGGTGGGTGGGCCCTCCAAGCTTTGGACATGTTGAGTCAGGACAATCTGAGAGACCACATCCCTGCTTCAGGTCTCTGCCCTGCTGTTCCCTCCACCTGGAACACACTTTCCACAGACCATCCTTAGCCAGGGTCCAGCACCATTCCAGGGCTTCAGTCAAATGCCAGGTAGACTTTTCCTGACTTACTGTCCTCCTCTACTCATTTTCTAGGCTATTACTCTAATCTTCTTTTCTTTATAGCAATTAACACCTTCTGAAATGACATCATTGCTTTGCTGACTCATTTACCTATTTTACTCCAGTAAAATGTAAGCTGTGCGTCAGTAGGGACGTTCACGTTCTGCACCATCCCATTGTGCAGGGCAGTGTCTGGTTTGCGGTGGGCGCTTGATATGAAATTGTGGGGTGAATGTCAAGGTGAGGATGGTACCAAGTAGGCAGCTGAATATGTGAGTCTGAAGCTCAGAGGGGAGGAAAGATCAAACCTGAAAAGACATGTTTAAGAGTCCTTGCATAAAGATTGCATTTAAATCCCTGGAAATTACTGAGACCCCCGTGTATTGTGGAGAGGAAAATGGCAGCCCACTCCTGTATTCTTGCCTGGATAATCCCATGGACAGAGGAGCCTGGCGGGCTATAGTCCATGGGGTCGAAAGAGTCGGACACGACTTTGTGACTAAACCACCACCACTACCACTCATGTATTGAGGAAGAGTGCCGGGGTCCAGCCTCGGCAGGATCCAGGGGGTACCCTCAGGATGAACGGTGTCGGCGAGAGATAGAAGACACATGAGACCAGCCTTGATAGGGCCAAGTCTGTCTTTTATTTTTTGACAATAGTTTATATACCCTCACTCAGAATGTATCCAGGATACAAGATGCTCACTCATGTCTATACAGAGTTAGTTTACATTACATCAGTTTGTCCTTAAGGAAGAACAAGATGCTTTCTGCATTTTGTTTCTATAATAAATCTTTACACGTTATCTTTTGGCCTTAGGGCTTATTAACACTTTATGTAAGTCAGGTGAATGTAAACCTGTTTTCTGTTTCTGTGGTGACCTTAACAGAAGAGTTACAGTCTCATAGGGCAACAGTACAGCATGTTACAACATAATAAAAATATGACCCTGTTAATACCAACATCAATTCTTCTGAAAAAGTTGTCAGTTAAATTTATCTAAAAGTTTTACCCCATACAGACTCTGCGGCTCTAATAAGGCAGCCTCTGCCTAGCACTCCTGGCTAATAATTAACAACTATTTCATTGTTACAATACTAGGGCTAAGCTCTTATTTTTCTAAATCTATATTAACAATGGTTTCCATAGCACAGCCTTAGCACACTAAAAGCAAAAACAAACGTTAACCCAATAACCACTTTTATAATAATTTTTTCTTATATTTTCTAATAAAACTCCTTCACCCCTCAAAAATGCTCTATGTCTATTGGGGCTTTTATATAATCAGGTTCTTTATGCTATTTTATGATTAAAATATTATAAGCAATCATGCATATTAGTACCAAGGGCATAAATGCATTTGGCTAACAAATTACCAGCAAAGGAGCTTAAATTAAAACACTCCTTTCACCCTAAATAATCTCATAAAATACTACCACCCAAAAAACTTATAGATTAAAGTTCTAAATTGATTCTTATTTGGAAAGAAATCTGGGAAGGCCTTCTGCCTATGTTACAGAAATTAGGGAGTAATCTATTAAAGCAAGCATCAGAAGAACAGATACCATCTTTAAGGTGAGCGCCGGGGGCAGCTTTGGGCAGCTTTTCGGAATCCCTGAAAACCTGATCCGCCTTGCCCGTCAGGCTTTCTCCCCGTGACCTTGTCATGGGTGGGATCTCGTGAGCTAGCCTTTTCGAAATCCTTGAAAACCTGATCTGCCTTGCCCCGCAGGTTTTCTCCCTCATGACCTTGTCATGGGTAGGATCTTGTGTGCTGGCTCCCGGCAGAAGAGAATGTCAGAAGACCCAGGACTGAACCCCAAGAAAACTCAGGGTCTAAAATTCACCTCTTGGCCATTCTTTGGAAATTCTTGTCAGTACTTTTACAGTCTTCTCTTCCTCCTTTAAATAGACCATCAATTTTTAGACCCTCCCCTCCTTCCTTTGTAGGATCATGAGCTGTGCAATTTTCTGTTTTCCTGATTAAGATCATAAGCTTCTTAAGGGAAGGATCTTAGAGTCAAAATTACACTCTTTTTAAATATTGTATTTATTTATTTTTAGTTGCGTTGAGTCTTCACTGCTGCTCGCGTGCCTTCTCTGGTTGCGGTGAGCGGGAGCTAGTTTTCGCTGAGGTGGGCGGGCTTCTCACTGCGGGGCGTCTCCTGTTGCAGAGTACAGACTCTGGGCGCAGGCTCTGGGCCACGGGTCTCAGCAGTTGTGGCACTGTGGCTTAGTTGCTGCAAAGCATGTGGGATTTTTCCAGACCAGGGATCGGACCCATGTCCCCTACACTGGCGGGCGGATTCTTGTCCACTGTACCACCAGGGGAGTCCCCAAATTACATTCTTAAATTGGATTAGGTTGTATGGGACTGAAGTGATAAATATTGTCACAACGTAGAGTTGCAATGCTGGTGTTAAATGCATTAATATTTCAAGTTAATGGACCTTGTGCCCAAGCTTTTAGCGGACTATCCTTAACTTTCCTTTGCAATAGGCATACTTTTATTCTCAAGTCAACCATCAGATCCATTCAAGAAATCAAATAATGTAAATAGACCCTGCTGTGAATTCGGCAATTGTGAAAATATAATTGTTTGATCAATAGTAAATGCTAGATTTTATTTTTTCTCTAAGTTTCAGGATATTGAAAGAGACTTAAAACAAATTAAACCTCAGAACATAAAGGGAAGTAAAAGTTCGGAACAAAAACATAAAGCTCAGGTAATAAACATTTTGTCTTTTTCGTATTAAAAATCTGGCTCGGGCTCTGCACCTTGTAATCTGGATTGCCTACAGGATTTCACCCCCTACTATTTTATGGAATTGCCTTATTTTGTGATGTTAGACTAATGGTTTTAAGTATCTGTAATGTCATATTGGGAGTTGTAATTTTAAGGTTTTCATTGGATTGCAAAACTAAGATTTTTTTTCTTGCTTTCTTTTAGAGAGGGGTAAAATTTGAGATTAATTTAGATGAATGCATTTCTGATGAAAACACCCTCCAAGAGGAAGAGGTATGCCATTAAGTTACGTTTCTATTAGTAGAGATGAGAGAATGAGTGTCTTAATAGCACATTTCATGAAATTCTCCCATAGATAGTAGAGATGAGAGAATGAGTGTCTTAATAGCACATTTCATGAAATTCTCCCATAGAGGGTAGGGAAAATTTTCTAAAATCTTCCTAGAAGGATCTCTAGTGTTTAGAAAAGTCTTCCAAAATACTTAACCTTCTGTTCTTCTTAAATTTGAGATTATTCATATAAATGGATTATTTCATTTTACTTTGCTATTATAAAGAAGGTATTTTCCTCCTAACAATAACTTTTAAATTATAGCCAGATTAAAATAGAAGACATAATATTAATATATAGTCAACAACTAATAAACTCACCTAAAATAAATGAGCATGAATATTTAAATTGAATAAGCAACAAGAACCTACTGTATAACATAGAGAACCCTGCTCAATATTCTGTAACAACCTAGTTAGACACTGAAAAAGAATAGATACATTTATATGTATAACTGAATCACTTTGCTATGTATTTGAAACTAACAGAACTTTGGTAGTCAACTATAATATGAAATAAAAAGTTTAAAATAAAATAAAAATAAATAAGTGAGTTGGTATCTTGAAACCATGCACATTTATTTTGGATCTTGATTAGTTATTGATAACTTTGTACTGGTCTTTGGGTAAATCTCAGTTATGTACTAGGGATCTCATTGAAACAGCAATAATTGTATGAATACAGTACACTCAAAC